>NW_005842868.1:538073-568320 GCF_000455745.1 Alligator sinensis
GAGGCAACCTTGTGGCTGCCTATAAGTTCATCACGGGGGCACAGAAGGGAATTGGTGAGGATTTATTCACCAAGGCGCCCCTGGGGGTTACAAGAAATAATGGCCACAAGCTAGCAGAGAGCAGATTTAGACTGGACATTAGAAAGAACTTCTTCACAGTTCGAGTGGCCAAGGTCTGGAACGGGCTCCCAAGGGAGGTGGTGCTCTCCCCTACCCTGGGGGTCTTCAAGAGGAGGTTAGATAGGCATCTAGCTGGGGTCATCTAGACCCAGCACTCTTTTTCCTGCCTATGCAGGGGGTCGGACTCGATGATCTATTGAGGTCCCTTCCGACCCTAACATCTATGAATCTGTAGCTGGTTACAATAGTATCCACTGTGGAAATCCATAGAAACAGCCCTCCTAACATTCAGTGTATTTGATAAGAGTATCACTAGTCAAATGATCTTATATGAGTAAACCAGTGCATGACTGGTTGTTTGATGATGAGGGACCAATTCCAGGGCAATGTAAGGATGCTTGCAGTGTTGCTTTACCTGTGCTTTTGGTAATCAGGGCATGTAGCTTTAGGGCTGTCCATCTGGTGCTTTTCACAGGCATTGTAGCCAATAGACAGAGCTATTCATTGTGTATTCATTGCTCTACAAATCCCTTGTTCTTCCCCATCAACTATTACTCTGTCCATATTTATAACTTTTAAATGATCATCAGAATCCACTAATGAGATTGTTGAGCTACCTTGGCTAATCGTTTTATCTTGGTGATCATTAAAGTGATGCAAAGATTTCAGTGTACTCTATTAAGAAGGAAGCAATCAGGTTGTTAATGACTTGGAGGAGGAAGCAAAGAGCAAATTGGAGAGCTCTGCTGATGACATAGAGATAGTTTTTTCTCCTTCAGTAAAGATGACTGAGGATTGTGAAGAATCCAGATGGACGTTAAGGGGGAGATTTTATAAAAGCAAAAGGGGTTTAGTTACAGCTCTCAGATCAGACTGAAAATCAAGAGCTGTATACCTAACCTTTGTCTGTGTGTTTGAAACTTCCCCCCTAAAGTGCATTGGGAGACTGGATGTTTCATCATGACAGATAAAATTGATCACAAGTCACTGTAAAATACTGCCCGCTGGGAGATATTGCCTAACCAATTCTTCATTGCATTGGTTGTGATCCTGCAGGTTCTCATTGTTTGTAACCTTGCAGGGTTCTCGGAGGACAGGGTCTTGGAAATCTTTGTGGCTGTATCCCAGAAGACAGCAAATACCCGTGGTCTGATGGCTGCATTTTTTTTAAAAGGATTGGAAAGTAATATAGGCTATGCAATGCAATGATATTGCAGCTTTGAGTATTGTGTCCTTCTGATCTTTCCCTTTTAACGTCCCCCCCCCCCCTTCCCCCACAAGATTGCGTTTGAAAAATTTTAAGGAAGGTCAGTGAAATAAAAGTCTGAGCAGAATGTAAGTTTTATGAAGTGTTCAACATTAAATGAACATCTTCTTCCTATGCTGTTGTTCAATATGAAGGCACACCTTTCTATTCCACACCTATATTTGAAATAGAAGTACCCTATAGAAGTCATGAGATGACAGATTCAGAGGGCATATGGTGAGTCATGCTTAGTTGCACCATTGTCAGAACTAACCCCAAATACCAAAGCCAGATTTAAAAGTGGGATATAATAGGTTATGAGCAGTAATAGCACTCTAATGTTGGGCTTATTCACTTCAGCGTGTCAAAGTCTAATAGTGAGCAACTTGGTGATCAGGAGACGCACTTCTTCATACACGTATGTCAGCACGTAACTAGGAAGGCGCATAGCAGTGGGTGCTGCCTGTCTAATCCAGCCTGTCTGTGCTGGTGCTGACATCCTAGAAATGTAAAGACTGTTAGCCCAGCTGGTGTGGGGTGTCCTTATCATTTATGAAAATTCAGGAACTGGATAATAAGTTTGCAAACAACGCTGAAATGCATGGATCAGTAAACAATGCAACAGAAAAGTTTGCAAACAATGCTGAAACATGTGGATCAGTAAATAATGCAATAGAAACTGATGAGATTCTGGTGTGGTGGTTCCTCAGGACAGACGGAAGAAGCTGTGGCTGATCTTTATTGAATCTTCCACCAAATGATCTCTGTTCACTGCCGTAAGCCAGCCTGAATGCTTACACAGAAGCACTGCCAGCTCGCTTTCAGTTGACTCCAGCTCCTGATGTGGAATAGACAACCACAGTATCTGTATTTGTCCTGTTTTTTGTGATCTATTTTGACGGTGGGCATTGATCACTCATCTACATTTATTGCTTGTGCTGTCAACTGAGGCAAGTGAACATTATATCAGAGTAAGTCCATTTATGAAAAGGTTTTTCAGTGCTGCTGTTCTAGGCGTGAAATCCTGCTTAAGTTTATTGCCTCATGAATATACAGCAGCAAGCCTTAAAAAACCCTTTTCACACAATGAACCATTTATTCTAACACACAATGACTTAAAAGTTCCAGAGCTGTCTATTATATAGAGAGCATTCATTGTTTTACTAATTCTGAAGGAGGCATTTAGGTTAAAGACTCAGGTTCAAATATTTTTACATTAGATTTCATTTTTTAAAGAAAAAATAGGTGAGTCTCGTGCCTGTTTTGGCTGAGAAGGGACTGTAAGAAGCTGAGCTGGATAGGTAGGCCTTCTAGGAGTTTGAAAATAGTCTGAAGGCAGAAATGCTTCACATCAATGCCCAAATCAAGACAAAAAGCAAAATTTGTTGGTGTGAATAAGAAGGTAGCTGAGTAACTTTTTTCTTCCTGTGTGTGCCTTGAAATTTGCACTCTCTGCTAGTGGCCTTTGCCAATTTTTGTGTCAACAGGACACACACACACACACACATACACACATATATTGTGCTGTCTCAGGGAGACTCCACTCCTGTTCTTCCATGCTTTGTTGTTTTATTTCTAAGCAGAAAGTGCATGGTGTTGAAGTAGGTGCTGGCTGGGGGAGCAGATCTGCTTCAAGCAGATGCAGAGCTCATGAGAACAGATTCCTTTTTGTCATTTCAATTCCTTGTGAGGTGCAGTTGAAAACAATCTGTCTCTGTCTCTATCTCAGTATTCAGCACCTACATTGCCCTTCCATCTGAGAGCAGGACATAGTACTGAGTAGGGTGAAGAACTGAAATCATGTATGCAACAAATGCAGATGCAAGATCCTGAGACTCGGGGTGAGGAACATGAGCTGTTCATTACTTTCTGCTAACCCCTTTTCAGACTTCATGAGCCTAACTGTGGCTTTGCCTTGGGTCAGTATAGGGACAAGGGACCTCTGAGGATCTCCCAAGGAGGTGCAGGAAGCAGTGTTGGAGATGCACTCAGTGTATTCTTCCCTCCATATTACTAATGGCAGCCATTCCCTGGCGTGATGCCAACGAACTCAAGGTGGCTGGAGAAACTATCCTTTCAGATGAGGTGGTTAAAAGGTCCTGGCCATTTGTCTTGTGGTTTCTAAGTAAGTTTGGGTGACCATGTTGTGTTGAGCAGATTCCATTCTGCCCTCTTTATTTTCCCTCTGCTGTTTCATTTGGAAAGCAGAAACCTTAGGATACAAACCTCACATGTGATAAGTACAGAAGGGACTGTCATTCAAGAATTGGGCTCTACAGCCACACTCTCAGATGCTCAATGAGCTGATACCTCACTCAGTGCAAAGCTGTTGGCTTGTGAGACAGATAGATGCCTAGCTAGGCTTGTAAAATGATCATGACTTACTAGCCAGAACACTAAATCTGCTTGCCTATGCTTTACATTGTGACTCTGAAAACTTATCTGTACTTGACAAGCCAAGACAAAAAGCTATTATGAAAAAGCAAGGTGAATTTTACAAGCTAGGGTACAGGATTTTTTTCTGTGTCTCTGCATCCTATGTAGTTGTTGGGTTCAGAGCCTGAGTTGTGATAAAGTAATGCCAGCTCTCTGTATAAGAATGTGGTGCCGAAGGGACTTTTGTGAGACCAAACAGCATTCATAAACTACATTGAGACCCAAGGATGGATGGCTTTGGAGAAGTTAAAATGATCAAACATGTTTTTGACAGTCAAGCCAGTTTTCCCATCCTTTTAGGTGAGCTCCACTTTTCTTATTGTGCCTGTACTGAACATGTTAAGCATTGATGATTTCTCACTGAAGGCCCTGACAGGGGCTCATTAACATCCCCTGACTTGCCAAACTGAATTAGGGAAACTTATGGGCCAAACCTCCAGCTGTTCAAATGCCCCTTCCTCAAGGTTTTTCTTATTTATCCTGCCCATGTTTGGCACATCGCAACAGCTGATTAAGTGAGTTTGAGCTCATGAAAGCCTACACATCTCTGATGCAGTTAGTCTGTAGGGTTCATCTCTACTCTGCCTTCTCCTTGACTTCAGGCTAACACAGCTAACTACCTCTCAGCACATCCCAAACCATTTGCCATGAATAACTCAGAGGCTCAGAACACAAACTCATCTCTGTCACGCTCCTTGGAGTGCCTCTGATTTACATCTCCTACAAATCTGGCCCCTCGTCCATTCTTCGAAACCCCTTCTTGTTACTTTAGGGCTGACTTCCATCTTTTTCATCAGTGAAGATGAAATGTGGCATAGCAGGAAGCAGCAACACTCAGCCATGCCAGCTGGGACACTGCTTCTGCTGCAGACTTGGCTCTTCAAGCTTGCAGCACTGGTGTTCTAGAATTGATCTGCTAAGTAAGATAGTTAGGGTAGGCAATTAGCAACCTCGCTGATCATACTGAGCATTATCTGTGTGAGGACAGAGTCTTCCAAAGCTCCCCACAGGGTGACAAAACATGCAGGGGCACAGAAATAGTTGGTTTGAAGCACCTGTCCCTCTGAGTGTTAAGGGCACCTTTGATCCACAGACATTGTAGGGATACACTGAGAAGGACTGGCAGAACTGAGTTGCTGCAGTGCTTGTGCCATCCAGGGCCTGTCAGATTCATACCCTTGCTTCTAAGCCCCTCTTTGCGGTTTGGGTTTCATTTTGGATCCCAGTCTATATGGAACCAGCTTCCTGGCTGCAGCTAAGATGGCTGATTGCATAAGGCTTCTGCCATGGAGAGTTAGAATCTGGCAAAAAAAGAAAGGATTTAGAGTCATAGAATCATAGAAAATGAGGGTTGGAAGGGACCTCAGAGGATCATCTAGTCCAGCCCCTTGCGCAAAGCAGGACTAGATCATCCCAGCCAGGGCTTTGTCTAGCTGGGCCGTAAAAACCTCCAAGGTGCAGGTTCCACCACCTCTCCAGGTAACCCATTCCAGGGCTTCACCTCCCTCCTAGTGCAAAGGTTTTTCCTAATATCCAACCTAAACTTCCCTTGCTGCAAATTGAGACCATTTCTCCTTGTTCTGTCATCTGCCACCACTGAGAACAGTCCAGCTCCATCCTCTTTGGAATCTCCTTCAGGGAGTTGAAGGCTGCTATTAAATCCCCTCTCAGTCTTCTCTTCTCCAGACTAAATAAGCCCAGTTCCCTCAGCCTCTCCTCATAAAATCATTTCCCTCAGCCCCCTAACCATTTTTGCTGCCCTCCACTGGCCTCTTTCCAACTTGTCCACATCCTTTCTGTAGTGGGAAGCCCAAATCTGGACACAGTACTCCAGCTGTGGCCTCACCAGTATAGAGGGAAAGAATCGCTTCCCTTGATCTGCTGGCAACGCTCCTTCTACTTACTCTGATATAATGTTCACTTGCCTCAGCTGCCCAGGATGCTATTAGCCTTCTTGGCATCGAGGGCAAACTATTGACTCATATTCAGCTTATTGTCCACTGTAACCCCCAGGTCCTTTTCTGCAGAACTGCTGCTTAGCCAGTTGATCCCATGCCTGTACTGGTGCATGAGATTGTTCCATCCTAAGTGCAGGACTTTGCACTTGTCCTTGTTGAACTTTATGAGATTTCTTTTGGCCCAGTCCTTCAATTTGTCTAGGTCACTCTGAATCCTAGCCCTACCCTCTAATGTATCTACTACTCTACCATTCACGCTACCAAATGCAAATCTTGACCCTAAACCCAATGTAAGGCTGTGATTACTGTCTAATGTGAAATAACACCAGGGTTTTACTGGGGAGGGCAAGACAGGAAATATGTTTTCCTCTGTTTCCCTAGAATCAGTACAGTAGCAGAGAGACAACAGCCAGGAATTCTCTCTACCATATGGGTAGAACAGGGAATTGAAATATTATGGACAGACCAAGCACTGAATAAGAGCTCAGGCTGGCCTTGCATTGAAGGCATATGACAAAGCCACTGTGTATTTTCCCCTGCATGGGCTGCTGTTGGCTCTGAATAGATGAGTTGCTGTATCTGCTCCTGGAAGCTGAAAGGTGTAGGTCAGAAAAAAAATGAAGGCATCACAGTTTTCATAACAACATATTCCATAGCAGCAGCCCTGTTAAGGTACCTGTAATAGTACTGTCTGCTGTAAATCCTTCAGCTACTATGTAATGCTACAGCTCGGGAACACTTAGATTGTCCTGATGTGTTTACCTGTAAGATGCCAGCCACCCTGCCTTGCCTTCTGCCTGTCTTTGTAGGAAAAGACATATAAGCGTGCATTTTGTCATGGGACTTGGAATCGCTGGCGAATCCTATCTGTTAGTCCAGATTTGCAGTCTTGCTCAGTTCATCTTCACCATAATTTTAGCTGAGTAAGACCTGCAGGATTTAGAGCCATTGCCACTCATGAATGTTTACCCAGCTTATTTAGTCTGAGGCCTTTTTTTTCTATTGTGTATCACAGAGAAATTCAGAAAATTAAAATATAAACTTTTTTACTGAGCAGCTGAATTAAACTGTAGCAGCGATGTACAGGTGACAGACTGCAGTGCCTATAAACACTCCTGACGAACATCTCTGTGAGTCGCAACCTGTGGCAACCTATTTCATTTGTTCTGGCACCTTTATGAGGCAGGGGCTGTGCTTACATTAGAGGCTGGTGGTGAAATGAGGGCTGACTTCTACAGCCAACCTGAGCAAAAATGTTGTCAGAGCCACTTGAGGCACAGGGAAAAGCCTCATCAAGTCAGTCTCACTGAGTATGCCCTGAAGTCTCCCAGCAGGAACAAAGCAGAGCATGTACATGCATTGAAAGAAGCTGGTGGAAGAGAAAGAAGCATCTCTTGCATCAGTCATTTTCTTAATCCTTTTAAACAGGAGAGCTAGCATTACTGACTACCAGCAAAGGCGTCTGGGGCTGTGGAGAGGCAGACGGACAGAACAGCTCCCTGCAACAGGGTCACACAAAGGGCTGCAGGACTGTGCGAGCTTCTCCTCTTGTCCTGGCTCACTTCCTTGCTAGCTCTGATGTATTTGGCTGGTCCAGGCACTTCTCAGTCCCCTGCAAGGGAGCCTTTTCATTTTGGTGACTGGGCTCCTCCACTGTCCTTCTCCCAGGCAGACTTTCCAGAGCCACCCCATCCTTCCTGGTGCCTCTGGCTGTTATCTTCCTTGTGCAAATGCTGCATCACACCCTCTGGGCTTTTGTGTAGCAAATGAGAGAGAGAAAAGCAGAGGTTCAGGGGTTTCTGCCATGCCAAAGCTGTAAATATCCCCAAACATCCTGGTTGTCACGGGGCTGCAGAGTCTGACCACTGTGAACGTGCAACACAGCGGGGACTGTAGATCCCACAGCTCCAAAAGCACCTGTCCTGCTTTCTTTCTTGGCAGAGGTAAAAACTGGTAGCTGTGGTCAGTATAGGATCTGACACATGATGGTGCAATTCCTATTTTTCCCAGTGGAGGGTGGTGATGCACATGCACGGCAGCTGGGTCTGTAGACTAGGTAAAACTGACTTTTCCCCAGGCCTCATTTTTTAAAATGAAAATCATTGAGGCAAACTCATTACAGCTAAACAAACAAAAAACATGCCATCTTCACTCTCTATACACATAAATACTCTTGTGGCATTTTGGCTGTGTATTGCCTACAGACAGCTTCCTCAGCAAGCCCTGTCTTTGTAATCAATACTGAATGAGGAAGTAATGTTATTAATGAGTTAAATGGGACGGTTCAATATGCAAGGCATACAATAACCTGAGTCAGACAGCTGAAACAACAGTAGCCTCCATCCAAACCACAAGCACATCTTGCCAAAGACAAAAGGGCATGTTGATGGGAGGACTTCACCGGGTGTAGGTTGTCACAACCAAATTAATCAGTGCCCATGTCACTTGCAAGAGATACCATTCAGACCATCATCTGATCAACTAAGGGTTAAAACAAAATCCTGGCGGAGAGCTGTATATAATTTATGCCCACGTCACAAACGAGAAACAAAACTTAAAACTGGTCAGGGTGAAAGGGGATAGCCCTGCCATAAATCCCTGCAATTGGTCAAGAAACAAGCGTAGGTACCTCACACGTAACATACTAGAAACCTAGCCCACTACCTTATAGCAACCTGAGAACACAAAGAACTGCTGCTTGCCAGATAATTAAAGATTCCATTTAGCAGTTCATCATTGGATATCTCTGAGAGACACCTCTGTCTATAAATAGTTTAGCAACTTCCGCCTAAGTCGGAGAAACTCTGGGAGACCTCTGCGGAAATCTCTAAGGAGAAACCTAAGATCATCATCAGAGTAAATTGACAGTCTGATCAGCTGTCAATAGCTTCCCGTCAGCGTAATATTGACATATCAAAGCCCTGCAGGCACGATAGCTCATTTCCGGCGCCACGTCCATCATCGTTAGCTATAACCCGAAACTGTACGCTTGATCGTAATCGTTGTATCGTTAGCTGTAACCTGAGACCATACTCTTGATTATAATTGCTATAACTGGAAAAACTGCAACGGAACAAAGGCTCAGCCTGCGTCGCGCGTCACTATCTGAGTGATGTAAGTATACAAATTTCTGTAACCAACGCGCGTCTGTGCCTGGTTAATTTCACCTCATCCATCACTACCTGCCTGTTGAGGCGACAGTTTTACGACTCCGGGTGGGAGTCAGTAAGCAGCTGACCGGCCGCTGCTCTGATCTCCAACATAGGTTTTGAAGGTTTGCATGTGATACAAGAAGTGAAAGATTAGAGAGCAGGAGAAACAAGCACCAGATACGGCCACAAAAACGTGAGGAGCGTGGCCCTGGGGGACAAGCTAGGAGGGAGAGGTTTTGGACAGGGGTTTGAAGTTTGAGCAAAGACAGTCTTGTGCTGTGTTCACAGAAACAGGGCCTGCTATATTCTGTGTAAATATGGCATCAGAGGACCCCCTGACTCCAGCGTGAGTTTTATTCCTTCACACCAAAGCAATCCACTAAGCTCTGATTTTGGCAAGTTCCTTGGGTCAGAAAGGGGCAATGGCATTATTCATTGTTTTAAGGCTGAGAGTAACAGGGAGGCAAGCACCGACCTCGTACAAAGGACCTTCCATGGAAACGTGCCAGGAGGTGGAGACGCGGTGATGTCATCAAGCTCGAGGGAGATTTTCCCATTTCTTTTCACACCTGAAAAGAGACTCCAATTACTGACCGGAAAGGGAACCAGGGTAAAGCAGTTAAAAGACAGCTGCCAGCAAGCCTCTAACCCAAGAAGGGGACAGAGTATGAGAGAGAGCAACTGAGTGAGGTTGCAATAACCTGCGCAGAGACGCAGGATCTCCTCGTGAGCTGCCACTGATAAGCGGTTTCCCAGAAAAGCAGAGGCAAATTACCCAAGGAAGAGAGGGGTGAGATCCCTCCAGGAGATGGGGAAGATGTGGGAACTTGTAAATTGTGAGTGGAACCCCAAAAAGCAGGGAGGGGACAGACGGACGAATGAACTGTGAGGGTGAACTAGGCTGATACCGGTTGGCTGACTGTAAGGACCGTGCCACATTGAAATTGAGCAGGCTGACTACAGTTCCGGGCATGTGACCACATCGGGTATTTTCCTTGAGAAACAATGAGGAAACAAAATATAAGCTTGGCTATATGGTCTGCAATCTTCTTTTGTTTGATTATTGACACATTCTCCCATCAAGGCATGGAAGTCAGGCTGACAAATAAAGATCACAGCTAGGTTTTCAAATCTAGAAGGAAGAACCTCAAGACATCTAATTTGTCTGTAACACTGAGCTTAGTCATTTTTTCCTCCACGTAATGATTCACTTAACCTCAGAAGAGCTTGTGTTAGCCCTGTTTACTTCGAAAGTACTGCCAGAAGCAGAATCTTGTTAATTATTAAAGTCAATAAATAGAGATATTTCTTCTTTCTAAAGAGGCTATGGCAGGCTTTCAGTGGGACAATACTGTTGTGCTTACAACAACCTGCACCTCCCTTATGTTAATGAAAAAACAAATCAAGCACCCAGGATAATTAGGGGGAAATGAGCACTTCAGGGAGAGAAAAAAAAAATCCTACCTCTCTATGTCTGTCTTGGCTAATGGTGTTGGCTATGCTGAGTTCTAGTTTCATAGATGAAATCAGATGTTGAAAAGCCTCCATCGAGGGCTCTTAGGGTATGGGAAAAGGAAACATTTTTGTTGCTGTCATCAGGGGTGTAGGTTGTAGCCATGTTGGTCTAAAGACATAAGCAGACAAGGTGTCATTGTCATCAACAGTCCTCCAGTGCAAAACCATAGCAGTCAGACAGTGATGTAACTTTGCCCAATCCAATGCAGAAAGAAACCAGAGGAAAAGTTTTGCTGGTATAAGTGACACTGGTTTAGGTTTCACGTGTCTTCATCCAGCCTAAACATGCAGGCTATCATGTACTCTGATGTTAAATACAACAGAGTATGTGGTCTCCTGTTAGTGCCCTTAGCAGTTCATTGGCCTCATTGAGCTTTGTGTCTGTAGCAGGGAGCCTGTGGCTCCATTACTGGGAGTAGCTGAAAGAAAGAAACTTACCTGATTGGCGGTGGAGTGCCCAGGAAAATGATGTCATCAGCCAGCACCAGGAGCATCTGCTGCACCTGAGGAACTGAGAGACTGGAACTGGCCCAGTTTAAAAGGATCGAGGATTGAAATAAGAAGTCCCCCAGAAGGGGAACAGACGTCTGTAGCCAAGAGATGGAGAACGACAGAATAGTTTTCATGCAGGGGCATGAGAAAAGCCGGAGAACAGCATCCCTTGGGAGGCAAGTACCGAGGAATGACTAGGGGAGATCATGACTGAAGACTTCGGCATATCCTCTGGACCAGGTAGACGGACTTTAATTAGAGGTTTTTCGACTGGATTGTTGGCCAGATGTCCAGATTATAAAGAGAGTGTGTTAAGTTTGTTTTCTGTGGAGCAGAGTGGGGGGCAGAAGCAAAGAGACTGATCAGTAATTAGCTTTGTGGGTTTTTTTGTGGGGGGAGAGGGGTTCCATTAAGGACCCCGTATCTTAAGGAGTTGTGTTACCTAATGACCAGAACCAGGTTTCTTGCTGGATAGTAAGCAAATCTCTGGGCACAGAGGCACTAAGAGAATAAAAGCTTAAGAACACCAACTTTGACTGTAATTAAGAACACAGAGTTACCCGCATGTTATCTTTGAATTAGTTCCCATCAAGTCATGGCAGGCGAGAAAAACACAGGTGGGAAGCTCAGAGTTGAAGTATTTCTCTTTATAATTGGTTTTAGGAGCACCCGCTCACACTGTCAAACAAAGCTTAGTCAGGAAAAACAATGCATTGTAAGAGCTACCTGGGCTATCTGTCTCAATGTGCTGTTCACAGTTGTCCATTCCTGGAACTTCTGTACAAAGTCCAATAGCATCTTGTGATGTGGAAACAGAATCAGTGTGTGCTTTGGTGAAGGGAGTGGAGGTCTGGTCAGGCTGCAGATAGAGAGTGAGAATAGTCTGGTGGTGAAGGAGGGCAGGGCATCTAAAGCATTGTTCCTATTCCAGTTTGTTCTGCATTGATTTCCTCCCTAACCTGGGGTAACTCATTGTCTTGAATCTTAGCCTGGGGCTCATTTATGTCCCTATAATTAAATAGAAGAGAAGGTCAAGTGCAGCTTTAAATTCGAGTGGCTCTTTTTATAAAATGTAATCCTAGATTTCTTCAGCAGTAAATTGGGAGTTGCATATTATCTCCCTGTTCATGCTAAGCATAAATAAGTCTGAATTGACTTCCATTTCATAATACATTTTAAAGTGTCACTGCAAGTTTGAGAGAAGCTTTTTGGTTAATGCATCTGTGTCAGATGGAGGATCTTCCCTTAAGCATTCCTGGATTTTTGAGAGAGTGCACATCAACAGTTTTTCCCTGGTTCCCAAAAGGAAGCCTTTGTCATAAAATCTTTTTCAGTACCAACCATCTGAATTTTAAAAACCATAACCATATCTGCCATATTTGGACAGCCAGTGAGAGGTCTGAAATTCCCAGGAAGAACACTGTGTAAGAAATCTAGTCTGTTCTATGTGACTTGACTTGACAAAGCCTCTCAATGTTAAGTGAGTCACAGCTAAGATGCATCTCTGTTTACTCTATCTGGCAGTCTCAAGAGATACTCAAGATAGAAAATGGACTCACTAGTGTGGTCATGGTGCACTGTTAGCTCAAACTATGCATGCTTTCCAAGCAGATACATCCCCATGTTATCAGAAAAGGAAATTCTCATGGGGACAGAAAGCAACATTTAGATTGTTTTCTGACTTAAAAATATGTCCAAAGTTTTTGTTCTAGTTGCTCTAGCAGGTTACTGAAATTCTCTGTTCAGTTTAGCAAGCAGCTTCCCTTTGCTGTCCCTATGTTTGCAAAGCCATATTTTCTCCTTACTTATAGGATTGTTGTGTGGTTTATTGGACCAAGTGATTCCTGAGGGACAGATTCATACCTGTGTTACCCCACATGCACAGACAGCGGAAGGGTGACTGCAGTCCCTATGTTTGCAAAGCCATATTTTCTCCTTACTTATAGGATCGTGTGGTTTATTGGACCAAGTGATTCTCTGTGTGGGACAGATTGTGGGTGACTGCAGTTTGTTGACCTCTTTGTCCTATCCTATTTGAGGCCTCTCATGTGGGCCTGTTCAGATTAACAACTCAAATAAGCTTGGGCAGCTCACAAGCAGGTGTAAACAGGGCTTGTGGAGCAGGTCCATCTCAGCTGTAACATCCCTGATTCACCTTCTGTGATCCTCCTTTGCCCTATAATGTACCCAAGGCCTGATATGCCACCCCGATGTCCTGGACATGATTCTGAGTCTGAAGGGTGACTGCAGTTTGTTGACCTCTTTGTCCCATCCTATGTAGCACAAAGGGGCTCCAGGATCTGCCCTTGCCTGACCTTATACTTGGGAAATATAGGTGTAACCCACTTCATATGGGTCTGATAGAGCAGCAGTTGGCCTCAACTTTGTACAGGTATGAAGGAAGATAAGGAGCACAGCAGTGCAGAACTGCGCCTGGCATTTCTTGAAACCACTGGATGAAAAAGACCTGGAAAATATTACCAGGTATAAAAAGCGATATAGTTTCATCATCTCTTTGTCCTCCCAACCCTTCAAAATTCAAAGTGGTTTTCTAAAGTAATGAAATTGCAGTTAATACACAGGGCATTAGCCGTTGGCAGATTACAGGTCCTGCATCCATTTGCCTGACAGTGTTAAACAGATTGGAATACAAATGTAATAATCTTGGGTTATTTATATTAACTCAGGCTTTTTAGCTTGACTGTTTGTTGATGTTTCATGGAAAGGTAAGGATGCCTTGAATTGCAAGTAGGTGCACTTTAAAATAGGGTGTAGAACAACTGTCTCTACATAGGCAATAATAAATACTTAAGTCCTGTGCTTTGCCATGGTTCAAAAGGGCACATAAGTAAAGATAACAGTGGTGTGTACTTCCTCTCATCACACCCTGTGGTTTCTGCTGTCCCCTAGTGGAGTTAGCACAGTCCTTTTTTATTCCAGCTTCCAGATTTTCCATCCAACAGATCCTGTCCCCTGTCCCACACATCCTCTGCTGGGGTGCTTGTCTGAGCCAAAGCCTCTTGCTCTCCCAAAACTCAGGTTGTTACAGAAATGTAATGGGACAGGTTCTGCTCTTACTTCTAAACAGTCCCAAAGCAAATCCCAGTGGACTTTTTTTAACTACTGAGGTAAGTAAAGGGCAGGACTTGGTTTCATAGAGTCGTACTAAATTGAGTGGGTTTCCTGGAGAGGAGAGGTATCCTTGAGATTCCCGCTTCTGAATGGACCTGTAATGCTGCAACATGGCATTTCAGTCTTTGCTTTGTTGGGGCACATATACAAATGTTGAAACAAAACCGGACATAGCAACATTTTCGGCAAGGCTGTGTTCAGGCTCTGTGTTATGAAGGAACAAAGGCTCTAGGGCGGGGTGGCCAACTCATGGCATGCATGCCACAAGTGGCAGCCTCTGTGTGTGGCTTGATCAGGGACGGGGCAGGCAGCACAGTGGCACTGTTTTAGGGGGGTTCTTTTTTTTTTTTTTTTTTTAATCAGATCTCTTCTCTCTTTGCTGTCTTGTCCCTCCAGCCATTCTTTAGCTGCTGGTAGCTTTGTACCTCTGCCTTCCAGCTGGCCATCTGCCAGCAGATCTTTCTCTAAGAGCACTGCAAAAAACCCCTCTTCATTGCATCTCAATGAACAACAGGTACTCAGTTGCTGCCCTCAGATGCACTCGATGCAGCTGCTGTCATTATAGCCACGAGAACCAGAGGCTGAAGAGCAAAGCACTTGCTGAGTTCCCTTTCCATTGACTCAACCCCAAATTCATGGGTCTCAAAATGTGTGTTGTGAAGGAGGAGAGAGGAAAGATTCTAACTAACCTAAAGGACGTTTCAGATCGAGTCTCCAGTCCTCCCTTTTGTGGTGAAGTCCTTCCTAATACAGACAGCTATAATAATGAAGTGTACTGACTGCATGGCAGTGCAGAATGAGCTGCTCAGCATGTTTTCCTTATCACTTGCATTGTAACACATGGATATTCCTTTGAGAACTGCAACAGCTGTCATTCCTGTGTCTGTTGTAGCCATTCAACTTCACAGCAGAGCAGGACAGATCCCTGACTGTGCTCTGAGGAGCAGATGTCTCTGCCAACTGAGCTAAAAGAGATGCAAGGAGGAGGAGCACTGATGATCTCAGTACAGATCTAGGAATCCAGAACTCCTTTTTTTTTTTTTTATTAAACCCCAACTTAAAAAGGCCCTGAAGATGGACGTCTGAGCAATGCACCTCATTTACCTCGGTACTCTAAAACCTACTAATCCAGCTCAGCCAAACTTTTTGAAGGCTGTTATCCCTGCCCATTCTTCAAACGTTAATGGTCTTCAGAAGAACCATTTGGCCATTATTAGGTTGGAATCAGCATTAGGAGGTATCTAGTGAATATGCTCCTTTTGTAGACTCTGCACATTTGCAGTATACTTGGATGCTCAAACTGTCAGCATCTGGCTTTCTGTGCCATTGGCCGAATGCCTGGAAAAATGGATCTGCTTTGGCTTTTAACAAATTTGCCCATATGTGATTTAATATTCTTCTAAAGGATAATTCATTCCAGGCTTCACAAAAAAATGGTTCAGGGTTAAAACAGATTCTGAATGCTGGGACCCAATTGAGAGCCCCAGTTGATCTCCTGGCCTTGTAATCTCTTTCCGCTGCAAAAGCATGGCTGGGTAGTACCTTTAGATTCTGCAGCAAACACCTAGCATGAATTGTGAATACTTTGACACAGAGCTTTTTCTGACTTAAGCCCAGGCTAAACTTTGTTCCATCATTAATATCTAGGAGATACACACTGAAATGTCACTTCAGAGCCATAGGTGAATTTTAAGCCATTCCCCATGTTTCTGGGCTTTGCTGGTTCCCTCATGGCACCAAGAGGGGATTTTTTTCTCCTGCTGCTATATATGTTGGGGGAGGTGGGGAAAGGGTTCTTTTAAAGCCTTCTTCAGAGGCATTGAGTGTTGCCTGCAGCCAAGGCTGGGGTTTTGGCTGAGGCATGTCAATATGCCTACTGGGACTCAAACCCAGAGGTTCCTGGCTAGATGGTCTTCTCCTCTGCTCAAGGTCAGACCAATTGCTATATTTGGGGTCAGGAAGGAGTTGTACCCTATGGCCTTCCTCTCTAGTGGGAGGTGTGGCCCTCTTCCTGGTATCTCTTGAGTGTATTTTTAACAACCTTTGCAGAAGCAGTATGTTGGCCACCACAGTCCCCCCGCTGTACCTGTGGCAGATTAAGGTGTTATGTCTTGTGTTGGGTTAGGGTGGACTTTGTAGTTTAGCTAAGAGGTTAGACAGTAGATTTGTATGGGATGGTTTGGATTGGGATGATACTGTCTCAGGCAGGGGGTTCAGCTAGATGACCTCTCAAGGTCCCTTGCAGCGTGACTTTTCTTTGAATCAGAACAGACTAGTGCCTGAAGCTGCTGGGTGAATATAACCCAAATCTTTCCATGGCTTATCAACTGGTGGGTAAGTGCTATGCTGAGATTATAGGACACATTTTCAGTTTCATTGCACAGGAAAATAATTGAGTTGTGTGATCAACTTCCCATATACTCAGCTAAACATACCACATACGTTCGTCACCTGCATTAGCAAGCAAAGTTTTATAGTGTTCTGGAAAGCAAGGAAGAAGGAGTAATGTGTTGAATCAGGAGTAACATAGATGTTTTCTTCAAGGTACCCTGCATAGTAATTTTGCAGTGTGGACTTAAAATCAGATTCATAGAAAATGAAGGGTGGAAGGGACCTCAGGAAGTCATCTAGTCCAGCTGCCTGTCAAAGTAGGACCGTCCCCAACTAGATCATCCCAGTCAAGGTTTTGTCTACGCAGGTCTTAAAAACCTCCACCTTGACCTCAGAACCTTTAGGTAATCCACTCCTGCTATCCCAGGATATCATGCATACCTATTGCTCAATTCAGCTAGGGTTTCTCAAGGCTGGTATGTCCTTTCTGCATTGCATTGCACTCATTTATATCATGATTGAATTCAGCTCCCCCTCCCCCTGTGTTTTTTTTGGACACTTCATGAAGCTTAATAATAGATCCACTGATTTGATCATCACTTTACCAGACACCTTCATCCACCCTTTCGCTAGGCATTACTGTGCTCATGCTTGTACTTATTTATCAGTAGTTTAGCACATGTTTTACCAACAGGCAAGATGACAGTGGTAGTGGCCCTGTGCTGGCATGTGGACACTTTATGCTGGTTCTTCGTGCATAAATTGTTCACACAACTGTTACACAGTTCCCTGAGACTATACTAAGAATAGTGGAGTAGTCAGCAGTAGAAAAGTCAATCTAGCTGGCTTTTGGCTTCCTCTTGAGTCCCAAGCTTTGGTGGTAGGAGGAGGAGTTGCGGGGTGAGGAGGTGGTTAGTGTTCTTCTGACTCCCAGCTATCTCATGGTAGTGTAATTGCTCTTAGAAGTTATTGTACCTCTCAGGGCTGTTTTAAAGTGCACTGGGATTCAAACTGGACCCTGGCATTGCCTAGTCTGGGAAGGACTCACCTTGGTCCCTGCCCATGGTCCCTGGCACATGTTGTCTTAGCACAACATTCAAGCTGCCTGTATTGTTTTAAGCACAGTTGGAAATAGCTATCACTGACTCACACAGAAGCGAATGTTGGGACAATGTCCTCAGACTGCTAGGCCTGCTTGCCAGTATTGCAACACGGAGGGTAAGGCAGATGGGCATAATTATTAATGTATGGGAACTCAGGTTGAAAAATGCAGGAGGGATCTGCAAACCTTGAGAAGCCTTGGCAGACTTGACCTACTACAAATGGTCATCTGATGGTTCTGAGATCAGGTTGAAGTCCATAAATACTGTAATACTGTACAGGGCCCCTTGAACCACACTTGCTTATGTTGCTTGTAGTTCAACAAGATGCTATTTCTCCCTTGCCTTTTTAAGCACCAACTTCACAGGCTAATTAAGATGGAGCAAACATGTATTTAGCTATGTATGTGGGCAGTTAGTCACCCAACTCGAGTATTTCTCTGTACACCGTGTTGTAAATATGTCCTATAGTTTCTGTATCCACACGCAGTAAAATCTTATGAAACTGAAAGGTCTTTGGAATGCTGTTAATGTAGCAGAAGTTGTCTTTAATCCTGCATGTTCTTCATGTTGTGCCCTCCTTAAAGCAGGAGAATGGACAGCATTTCTCATGTGTATACTGCCCTGAAACTCGTATATCAGTTCTGAACCAAGAAGTGGAGTCCAAAACCAAATCCGGTTTGAGCTGGAGTCAGTCAAGCCAAGTCCAAGCTCAAGACAAACTGGTTACAGTAGTCCAAAGGTAAAGCAAGTTCCTTATTCAGAAAGGACCCTCTGTTTTTCTTTTTTAATGTGGTCTATCAGCCTAGTAAACATCCTTTCTGTGAAAACAGATGTGTAACTGGACTGTGTGTCTAGTGTAGGCCATTATCAGGCACTTCTGGGGTGGTGAAAGGGAGCTATATTTGAACATGATTCACAACTCTAATAATTCTGGTGTCTGTGTTGCTAAACCACCCTCGTGCCACAGCAATGTGTCATGGACATGGATAAACACAAGCTATCTTGGTATGTCTTTTGGTATGTTCCACTTTTCATGAGAGTAGCATTTTAGAACACAGCCTTTGATTTTAATGCATGAGATTTAGCTACCAAATGGGTTGTGTAAATTGAAGTCACTATACAATACTATACACTATGCAATACTATACGCTATACAATAAGGACAAATATGTCCATTACTGCAGCATTGTCTGAAGTGAAAACTCTGAATAGCTCTCTGATTGCAACTTCACAAAGGAGCGAGACAGTCTACTTCCTACTCGACCTACATATTGCTAGAGTGTGTAATGCCCTCTTTGAACTCATAGATTCAATTTCTCAGCACTTGATTAGGGCTGAAAGGGCTCAGTATCTAGCAGGAATCTCTCCCCTCCTCTCAGGATCAGAGCTTAAAGATTCAAAGTACAGACTGTATTTTCACCTTCACTTAAAACTTCTCTCCAACTTGAAATGGAAATCTGCCATATCAAAAGAAATATAATTTGATGTTAAGCACAAATCGCCCATCTCTGCTTCAGGAAAACCATTGCGTGAGCTGAGTTAATAGCTAGTATGGCAATTGTTTTCAGGCATTATAAATTAAACAATGCTACAGCATATCTAGATCTTCTCTAGATTAACATAGGCAGGGGCTTCTTAGCAACATGCACTCTGAGTGCCTAAAGCTTATCCTTAATACATTGTACATTGAGCCTTCGCATGCCTTTTTAATTATTAATGAAGTGTAACAGTGACACCTGAGCAGAATATTGCAAGGAAAACTCTTGTGCATTGCTGGCTGCAGACGCATCCTGGATTTCTTCTGCTACTGAGGGATGATTTCCAGCATTACATTGACTCAGCACTGACACACAAGTCCCCTGAATAAGAGACCCTGAAAGAGACAGACAGACAGACAGACAGAGAATTATGGGCAGACCTGGCAAAAATGCCGTCTCTATTATAAGATCCTATTTTCAGCTTCTTAAAATTTTGCTAGACTTTAGTTGGTAGGGCTGAGTTTTTTCCACACTCAGTGCTTGCCTGCGTGCTTATTTTTTCCCTCTTGAAAGGGAATAGTGAGATGTCTGCATGTCTCTGGATCCTATAGTGGGGTACATACATCCTGATCCTGTAGTGGGGTACGTACATGTCCAGAGCGTAATAGAATCAGTCCTACACTTGAGTTCTGTAACTCTGAGTTGATTGCAAGTTGCCTTTTAGTCATCCACTAAGTGAAAGAGAATCCTGCCCTTAACGTTTGAAAAGTGCTTTAAGAGACTCAGGTGAAAGATGCTACCCAAATATATTATGTTTCCATATTATGTTTCCTTTTGAGGAGTGAAAAGAGGCATCTTGGCTGCAACATAATTGGCCAAACTGATAGGTTTGCTCTTCCAGCAAATGTTGTTAGATTTTAATAGGCCCAAGGTTCAAGAAAACCCATTATAGTTCTTCAGATTTTATGGTGGCTTCAGTGCAATGAAATGGTTTTAGTCCAGTTCTCTTGCTAATAGGCAAATTCACTGTTGCAGACTTCAGATTTTATGGTGGCTGTAGTGCCATGAAATGCTTTTAGCCAAGTTCTCTTGCTAATAGGCAAATTCACTGTTGCAGACTTGGTTATCATTTCTTTTTTCCCCCTTCTCCGTAGGGCAGGAAGAAAGAAAAAAAAAAAAAAAAAGGATATTCCCACCACTACTGCTGCTTTTCCTCAGTATTAATTATCCCATGTAACTGCTTGATTGGCTGAATTCCAATACAGGGGAGAGAAAAAGGAATTATAAACTGTTCTGAATGAACTAACTCATCTTCACATTTAATACAATCAGCGATGTTTAAATGAATTAATAGGGTTAGATTTTGGTTTTTACAATGAAGCATTGTGTTAATTCATCCAAATGTTGCCAGCAAGTAAAACAGAGTAACTCTTCAGTAATAACTCAAGAATTTGCCTCTTATACCTAATCAAACCCTGTCAGAGAGTCTTCTTAAGACCAGACCAATTTGTTTCACTAAATCCAGTTACCCTGAAAAGGGCTAAATTAATCTCACTGTCTAAGGACCATAATAATAACATAATTGGAAGGGGTGGTAGAATTTTTTTTATTTGCCTCGAATATTTTTGCCCTTTCAGTAGCACCAGTACAAATTAGAAATAACTTTATTGATGTCACTAATGTAAAACTAGAATAGGCAATCAAAGTCAAGGCCGGTACGCTGCTGAACTGTAAACACACAGGGAATTACCGACATGATTTACATGCTGTATCCTCAAGTAGCCTCCTGATTTAACCTCCAGTGAAGTAAACAACTCTGTGTATATGCATGATATATTGTATTTATTTCTTGTATAAGAAACCTTGAAACCTCAAAAAAGGTCAGGGACCATTCATGCTGGGCACTGAACGAACACAGGAAAAGCACTCCCTGCTTATCTTGATAGGATATGGATTACCCGAGACATGCCCTTTTCACATGCACCCCCTCTAATGCACCTACTGTTTGCCTCTATCAGAGACAAGATACTGGTCTAGGGGGCCTGTAGGTCTATGGCACTTACTTTCTAAAGAAAATAGCATTCTGCTTCATTACGACAGATGGAAGAGGAACTGAAACCCCTTCAGCTGAGCTGAAGGTGAAGACAAGCTCAATTTCTTAAGCATTGTAGTTACATATATGAAATCCATGCCTGCATCATTTCTTATGTTACTTGAAGACTACATGAGACCCTCCAGCACCCAATCCCTACAGAGAGAGTAAGGGTACTCTTACCAGTCAATGAAGCGTCTTCCTTAGCTCAAGGCAGACACGGTTCCTTGGGTGAATTTGATATCTTTTATTAGGCCAACCCAAATGGCTGCAGAATAGTTATTAAGCAAGCTTTCGGGTTCAAAAACCCTTCGTCAGGCTAAGGAAGCTGCAGCAGTTGGTCTTAGTTCCTTACCTCAAGTGATGGAGACCTACCTGTGATGAAGATTTTTGGTTATGTCTTTGCTAATGGCTATACCAAGGACCAAGATATTCAAGCTCCTCCAGCTCCCAGATGAGAGAGGTTCAGTCATTTAGTTTTGGAGTCAGAGTTCATCATTTTTAAGCTGTTCTGTTGGAGCTGTTCTGCTTTGCATAAAAATCCTTTGGGCCAGAGGGAGACTGACTTGGTAGCTCAGCTGGATGAGCACAAAAAAAGAGAGAATAAATTGGCCCCAGGACATCTATGATTAAAAGCCCAGGTAATTTTTCTGTAATGAACACAATAGACTTGTGTTTTCTGGGTTTGCTGCACGTGATGTAAATATTTCTCTCTGCTATTACCTACTCTCTGTAATTTCTTTCTTCTCTGACTTTCCTTGACCTCCCCACCACTCACTTTCCTTCAATTGTGGGTGGTGGGTGGGGAGAGTTTTCTGCACTGAATTAATAATATTATCTATTATAATTTATGAACTTTGCTATTTGTCCAGGCATTCTCCTTCAACTTGGCTTGCTGTCAGCAGTCTGTCAACCAGACTTGGTTTTGTTTTGAGAGAGATTGTGATCTAGGTTTGACTCACTAGTAAACGTATTTAAACACTCATAGACTCTCTCCTGACTTCTTCCCTCTCCTGGTTGGACACCTGCTAAAGGATCCCAGGGTTTCATTCCTTTCATGTTGTGGGGTTTAGGGGAGTTCAAAGAGAGAAAAAAAATCCAATTTGTGTTACTCAGTTTAATGCATTTTTATAGCGTATTCAGATTACTTTCATTCTTCTTGTCATTAAATGAAATCAAACAAATTCCTAAAGCATAAATCAAACTATTGCATTTAAACCAGAATCAAAGGACCTTTTCCTGGTCTGGGAATTTCTTTACTTTCTGTTCCAGTGTAGTGCAATTTTGTTTCCCTAAAATGATGCCCCGGGTGGCTGGGCAGACAGGAATAATTTGCCTTGCCTGTAGCCAGCTACTATTTCAATTTTCATTATTTCAGATTTTTCCAGGAATACTTGTACTAAAGTTGGGGTCAAAGCGTACCCTAAGGTACAAACAGTCCATAATTTGGGAGTGGAGGGTAATAATCCAAACTGGTTTTTAATTTTTTTCAATTTTCAGTTGTCTGCCCTTCCTTCTCAGGAGGTCAGATACCCCAGTGATACTTGGCGTTCTCAGATTTGGGGCTGTCAGAAATCCTGGCATGAATTTTGCATCTTTAGATCTGCCTTACATTTGGGCCTGAATTTTCTAGCATAGTGTCTTACAGGGAACATTTAGGCATGTAAGTGGCTTGATTATCTGTAAACATGAGCTAGACGAGCTCGTCTTAACTGGAATGGGAGTTGGAGATTTTCAACCTTGCCAAAAATCGAATTCCACTGAAGTCTCTGGGACTACTTATGCATGTAAGTACTCTTTTGGAGTGGGTCCAGAACTCATTGAAATCATTTATATTGATTTTATTGATGTTTGGATCAGGTTCCAGTAGCCCGTCCTGTAACTCTGTCTCACATGATTAATTCTTGCTCATCTTGTACAAACTCATTGTTGAACTCGAAAGAACAACTCCCATGAGTCAGGGTTGGCAGAACTAATCAGCCCTAAGAGGCTGGAGCTGGTTGCTTTGACATCAGTAGGTAACTTGCCCTTGTTTCCAGTGGTGGAAACAGGCAGTGTTTCAGTCCAGATTAAGTGAGAAGATGGTGAACTGCATCATGCAAATGGTGATAACTAAATCAATTTCTACAACCTGCTTTTTTCCCTCATTCACAATATTAGCAACACAAATCAACAATTTATGAAGATGAATTTGCCTTGATAAATATCTTTGTAATAGAGGTGTGCCGATACATCAGTCACATACTGGATTGGCACCAATTAGAGGAAAATTAACATAATTGGCAGTCACCTTTTTTTGAACAGTGTAATCCATAACATCACTGATAAATGCTGCATACATGCATGCAGCCACAGCATACATGCAGCCGGGCAGCTTGGAGAGCAGTGTCTGGCTGGTAAGTCTGTGGAGGGGAATAGGAAAGGGGAACAGATCACGGCTCCCACAGTGAGAGAGGGCATGGGGCAGGGACAGATGCTGCCCAGCCAGGGCAGTGAATGTGACCCTGTGGCAGAGCTGCGATTGGCTTGTCTGAGGGGCACAGGGAGTGGGGATGGCCCCCCACCACTGTGCACACCCTTGGGGTGGGGGGGCATGGGGAGCGTGTGCACATTGGACTTGTGTGCAGAGTGATACCCACTGTGGGCTTGGGCCCAGAGAGGGGGTTGGCCCAGGGCTGTGCTTGGGGTGGATGGCAGCAGTGCTGGGAGGGGTAGCTGGGGAGCGGGGGGCAGGGGGCTGTGGAGAATTTTGGGGTGGTTATAGCCCACCCTGTAGCCCACCTCCCAGTGCTGCCCCTGCCTGCCCCAAGTGCAGCCCCAGCCCTAAGCCCACAGTGGGCAGCCTGCCTTCGCCCCATGCACAAATCTGGCGGGGGCACAGACTTACTGGCTGGACACTGCTCTCCAAGCTGCTGGGCTACATATCAGCTATTGGATCATTATTGGCTGATATGGCTACTTAATTAGCAGCCATTGGTATCAGCCAAAAAAATCTTTATTGGTGCACCCCTACTTTTTATATGACAACTACTTGTTATTCTGTGTATTTCTGAATTGTACTAAGCCTTTCTCTTCCTAATTTTCGTTATGGCCTTATTCTTTTCTGTATGCCTGCCTGGATCTGGCTATGTATAAATGTGTCAGCTTTGTGTAGTCTGAAGTCAAAAAGTCAGCATTTAAAGCCGTAATTAAGTTTTGATTAAAGGAAGCGAGGCCTGAATTTCTAGATAGGGCCCAATTTGGTTCTAGCATCACTTGTACACCAGCCCACAAGGGCGTGTGGTTATTGCTGTGGGATTTCCCTGTTACGGCCTGTATAGGTAAATGATCAGAGTGGGCATAAATTCTTTTTAATTAAATGCAGGGGGCTAGACACGATGATCTTCCGAGGTCCCCTCCAGCCTCACAATCTTATGAATCTATGAATGCTAAGAATTATTTCCTTAGTATGCTTATCTCAGCCAAGACTAATTGAGCCCCAAACCACTTTTCCTTTTAATCATTGTTCAAAGCCAATTAATATTCTTCTATTAGCAACTTAATAAAATTAAAGCTATTCTGTGGTTTACAGAATAGCCACATACCTGTCAAGTGGGGAAACGTTGGGGGAGATGACATGAGAAAGTTGTCAGATGTTTCAGTGTCTAAGCCTTGCATCTGACTGTAGGTCAGATCTGTTTTCTGATTCAGCAGCCCAAGTACTTTGCCCCCAAGAAGTGAAGCTTGAAGTTGAAAATTTGAGTCTCTAGTACAAACCCTTCTCCTCTGGGATGTCGCATATTAAAGCTTGTTTATCTGCAAGTCCAATCTTTAATATCAAAAAGGATGATTCTGTTCAGTTTCTGTACAGTAACACTGTGGTGGGGAGCCTGCAAAGTTCAGAAACTGTTCTTCTTTTGTCATATGGCATCAGATATCAAACATACGAATCTACAAGGCACTGTCTGGTTTTATCACTCAGTGTACAGATTCCATCTGTAGACTTCACATACAAACAGTTTACAACTTCTAAGCCTCCGTCTCTTCAGGTCTTCAGTTACCAGTTGATGGAGCAGGTGATTTTTGTTATCCTTTGCCTCTATTGCCAGTAATGATGTTAGGCTCTGTCTTTTAATATCACTTGGTCTAATGGCTGACAGTACAGGGAATATCTGTGTATCTGGGAATATCTATGTGTAAGTTGTGCAGCTGTTATAAGTCTCAGCGCACTGTTAAGTATAGTGTTGGGCTTTATTGTGTGACAACTTCTGGACCATACAGGAGCACAATATTCTGCTGGCTCATATACCATTGCAAGTGTGATGGTTTTGACCACTTTGAAGTTGGCAACCCATGTCATGCTGGCTAAATATCTTAAGGCAGCTACCTGTGCAGAAACTTTACTGCTGATCTTCTGAAAGTAAAGTTTAGAGCTAAGGGAATGATCTAATGTGACTCATAGGTAGGTCGGGCTATGCTCGTGGGGAAGGATATGGTTGCCTACTCTGATATTTAGCATGCTTGTGGCTTGAAGAGACAGTATTGATTCCTATTTGGATATCCACTTAATTAGAAAGGGATCCTGTTGGAGAAAGCAGCTGTTCCACAGACCCTCACCAAGATCCTGCAGCAGCCTGGTCTCGTAGAGTATCAGCAAAGGTACTTTTGCGGGAAGCCAAACTCGGATGTCTCACAGCTGCCATGGTAGATAGCTAATGCTACCCCTTTCCCACCTTGCTGTGATTCACATGGGCTTTTGAGTGCCTCCTGCTTACAGGGGCAGATGAGAAAGCCTGGTCATAGGTAATAAATTCAAAGTGGCTCAATCTACTTAACACCAAGCTGAAGATGATTTTTCATGGCCTCTGTTGCATGTTCTTACGATTATGTGATGATGTAACGATGAAGAAACCAGTATAATTTGTTAGGAGCACAGCTGCATAAACATAACCATTGCGGCCTTGTGCTTGCAAAAGCGTCAGAAGGGTGGATTGTTAATGGTCCTAGAAACACAGCCCCAGCCATGCTGTACTGTGTCTTTTGAACACCACCATGATGTAGTAGAAGTAGCAGCTGCCCCAAAATTAACTCAGTCAAATCATCCAGCTGTGAGTCTTTTTGACAGCGCTTACTAAAATGAAGGAAAGAAAGCAAAGCAGAAACAAGCATGTTATGGTGCGGTGAAGATGCACAAAGAGCAGCAGCGTTTGTTGACTTCCAGGACTCTGTTTCCTGTTGGCAGCAGCTTTTAATTCATGGCAAGTGGAGCGTGTGATGTGCTGCTCGTTGCTGATGTATCATTATTGCTCTTTTCAATAAGTGACATTTACAACCACTGCCTGCCCTGACAGGCTTATCTGAACTTTTGGAAACAATTTAAAAATATCCAGTACTGCCCTGATTTAAAACCTCTGAGAGGCTGATGGGCTTTGTCTCAGTTTTGTTACAAGTAATGTGGGCCATTAGCCACATTCTTCCATCAGATGTGCTAGCACACAGTCCCATTGATTTAAACACAGCTCTTGATGAAATTGCACAGGTCATGGTGCGTGTTGCAAAGAAAACACTCATAGAAAAGTCTTATTTAATTCTGTGTGTCAAACTGTCTGCTAGCACTGAACTCCCCTCCAGAGTGTATTTTGTAGACTCATACACTGCATTAACAGAGACAGAACAGTCATCTGCCAGACCACATATCTAAAGCAGCAAGGATAGAAAACTTGGCCTTCTGGTCTAGGAGCATGCGAGTCAACCACTTGAGCTGACAGAGAACATCTCAAAATGGGTGGAAAGAGAAGCACAAATAAGTCTTTTGCAATACGTCCAGTGAAGGATCATGCTCATTAATGGTCACCACCCATTTTTGGTTCCACTGCTCCCTTTAAGTCACTAGGTCAGAATGCCGCAAAGCATCCTTAAGTAACAACACACTTTGCTCTGGACTTTACTTTGTGGTCCAGCCACTCAGTGATCTCTGCTGGCTTGGTTGTTCCCACCATGGGACTTGCCGCTTGGCCTCCTTCCCGAAATTAATCAGAGTGCTGTAGCAAATTTAAAAATAAAGATCTCCAGACAGTGCTAATCTATACTTAATGCACTGAACAGTGCATGCCATAGGAATTTCTGTGGGTATGCAGAGAGTATCTTCTGAAAATTGTTCTGCGGCCGAAGGCGTAAAATGAAAGAACCACCAAATACCATTATTTACTCTGCTGTGACACTATGCCGGCCAGTCAGGTCTCAGAGGGGCACTGGTTCTGCAAGCCTGGGATAACAGAGAGAAAACCAAGTGAACAGCACAGCCAAAACTCGCCTTGTTTTGTTGAAAAACACTTGAGAACAGATGGTTTTATTACTTTTCTACAGTTGATTTTATTGCAGCAACTCATTACCAAGACTTCTTGTTCTCTCTTCTGAACTTTAAATCCTTTTTTACACTAACATTTTGGGGTAATCTTCCCCCAGTGGGAATAGCAATGCAATCTTGAAGCAAACTCGTGTTTGTTAATATATTTATTAGATTTATATGCTGCCCTCCCTGAAAGAGGATTAGGGTGTCTACAACAAAATCCAAATAAATTATAAAGACAGATACACATGTTAAAACAATATGTAATAAAAGACACTCCCTAGGTAATCCCCCCCCCAAACTTAAGTCCACATACTGAAGGCCTGCTTAAATAAAAAGGTCTCACACTTCCACATGTCCAGGCCCTCATGGACTGCAGTGGGAAGAGAGCTCCAGAGTTGGGAATCAGCTACTGAAAATGATGACACGTGTTTTTGCCAAATTGACTTGGTGCATAGATGGTATTTCCCATCCCACCTAGACTTGCTCTAAGCAGGTTAGATGGCACAAATGTAACAACACCCAGGTGTCTATGCCAATGCTGCAACCAGCAGCAGTGTGTTGAAGGTCGCCAGCATAATGTCACGTAGATACAGCTTAGTTTTATTGCTGCAAGCTTTTGCCATCTTCTACCTCAGGCCAGTCCTCTGTAGGAGAAGGGAATTCAATATTCATGCTCAGTCAGGACCTGACTCAGAGAGGTGGTATGTGAGGTGTGCAAGCTATGAATTGGTGATGCCTCTCCTATGTACCATACTTTTACATTTCCACCAAGTGGCTGCGAACAAGCATTTTATTCTTAGTGGCTGATGCCTCTTCCAAAGGAGATGCACTTACATGCAGAGGTTTTGCTAATGTTGTGTTTGTTTGTCTTAATCTAAAGTAAAGAGCCTTAACCTGGAAGTATGTCTGTTTGTCCCTCTTGCTGTGGGTGTGGAAATGTAAGTAAGCACTCACAATTCCCACCGAAGGCCGTGGGAATTACAGTACCTCTCGGAACCAGGCTCCTACTCCTTGGGCTCCTTGATGACCCTAGGGTGCCAGCCTAACCAGTGCCAAAGTGCGTCAGCCTTTTTTGTGATCTGGAGATGCGTCTAGCGGGGAATGGGTTGGGAGCCACCAGCTTACTTTCATGTGGGGTGATCCAATGACGTACAGTGTTAAATAACTTTTTTAACAGGGCCAGGTGTGAACCAGTGACCTAGAGGAGATTGGTCTGGTCATGGATCAGAGCTCTTCTCATTAGGGTTGCTGGCCACTCAAGGGAAAAGAAAAATATCCTTTCTGTCCTCCTGTGCAGTGTGCAACCTCTGAAATAACTCTGGGGATTTCCCCTAAGAATCATGCTACTTCTGAGCAATTCAGGAAATCCTACAGAGGCAACAATGAAAGCATGTCCTTATGACGGATTGACCTATGTGTGTACAAGCCTGTATCCAGCTGTGGCCTTCCCTTAACATTGCAACCAATCCTTTTTGCATTGCGAGTATGAAGCTGTGAGTGCCTGGAGAGGGTAAAGCCAGACCAGAGCAGCGTTGTAGCACCGAATGCTTCCACGAAGTGACACGCACAAGAGTTGCTGTCAGAACAATGGGTTTGCTAAAGGACTTGGCCGGGCTAAAGGAAACTGGTGCTGCCAGATTTACTTCTGGGGCTGGGCTGAGACTCTGCACTAGTTGGAAGATCACACAAGAGAGGACTGAAACCATATTTAAAGACAAAATCTCTTAGTCTTACCCACTTGAATATTGCCCAACAACCAGAGGACTGCAAGGGGCAGGGTGCCACCAAGCCTGCTCTCCTGTCAAACACAAACTGGATGTCAAGTGCTCTCCAGACAGGGTGAGCCCAGATTCCAGCTTGTAGGAGGTTTGTCGCCTTCTGTTTTCTGAAAGGTGTGAGGAAAACAAAAGAGTTAGTAAGGTTTGAGACCATCCTCTTTGCTCAACTTGCCCTGTAACCCTAAAAAAGCAATCTGTAATTTGGAGGGCCCACATTATAGACTCGGGAGTTAGACTGATGAGTCCCACGTCTCAAGCAAGGGGCTCGGACTGGAGGTCTGCACCTGAGCATGTACCATAGAGACTTAGTTAGCAACAGTAGTGGGAAGCTGCGGCAGGGGCACATGAACTGCACACAGTTACGACAGTCCAGTGATCCTCTGATTACACCAGTGGCTTTGAGCCAATTTATCAACTGGGTGCTTGCAACTCCCATTTTGTGGTGACTTGTGAGCACCAAGCATAGGAAGAAAATTCATCAGGACCCCGACCATTTTACCAGCCTGAAGAAAATACTCTTTAAGATCACCTAGAAGAGCTGGCTGTTAGTAACTTTTTAAAAGGAAAACGTGGGTCTGTTCAAGATAAGGTGCTGTGGGGCATTACATGGAGAATGCTTTACTGCGGTAATATTTAATGGCTCTAAAATGACTTTTTAAAAATTAGAGAAGGGTGGAGAACAGGGGAAGAAGATAAAAAAACACTCAAAGGGAGCTTGGCTTCCTCTCAGAATTAAATATTGCCCATTTCCCTCAGGACGCTTTAACAGTCAGACGTTCTCTGCACCCGCCTGCAAATGAAATGCCGCGTAATGAGGACATAGCTCACATTTTCCATACGCCGCAACTGACTGTGAAACAACACAGTTGAAACTATTCTCCTAATAAGTTCGGCTTTAGATCTTAATTAGACATGCTGCCTGCACCTCGCGAACACTTGTTTCCAATCCCCACAGCAGAACGCTTTGTCCTTTCCCCTTCCCTCTGCAATGCTGTATTCTTCTCCTGGAGAGATGTGGGCAGCATTCAGAATCGCTTGTCACTGCACAGGAGGGCTGCGTTGACAGTCTCTGTGCACAGACCG
>NW_005842868.1:568351-592019 GCF_000455745.1 Alligator sinensis
TCTGAGGCCTAGTCTGGTCAAATCAGTGGGCCATACCAGAACTAGGCCTTGCACATGTGTCCACTGTCACCAAATCATGGCTGCTGAGCCCTCATCCCAGGCTTAAGGAAATACATGACCCTCAGGCTTAGTGACTGGGATCTGTCCTGCTTCAAAGAAGCATCACAGCAGTGAAGTTGATAGGGTTCACGTCCAACATGTTAATGAAGTGCTGTCCTGACCCGAGAACCTGAGAGTCAAGACGTCCTCGCTTTCTGTTTCCAGCAGTTCATACTGATTTTTATCTGTATTGTTGGAGACATCTTTTAACTGCTTGTCAGTGCCATGTTTTCCTCCTTTCTGCAATGTGCACTATACGATTTGCCCTGTCTTTGCAAAATAGAGGTAAGAGTTGTTTTTATCATATCTTTTATTGGACCAGCTGTATAATTTGGAGAGAAGTTAAACTAACTTTTGGGCACAAGGTGCCCTTCATGAGGTCTAGGATAGAAACAGACAGAGGCTAAGCTAAATAACAGTCAAATTCTGGAGTTTGTGTTTAATTCCACATGGATGAAAAGAGTCAGTTAAGGAATGGAGAATGGCTATGGAGCAGCAGCAAAGAGAGGTGATCAGAAGTAACTTCAAAACAAGGGAAATGCAGTTGAATGGATAACCTACTATCACAGCTATACCTATTACCTTTGCCCACTTATTGGCTGAACCTCCAGGAATGTTTTGCCACTGTATGGCAGCCAGTTCAGTTTATTCTGGTGGAAAAAACAAATTGGGATTCTTTCTGCAATTGGAAATGCAATGCTTAATTATCAGTACTTCCAACTGCATCTAGACCAGAATATATAGCTGTCAGTCATAGCCTGTCCCCTACATCTGGCTCTGAATGTATTATCCCACTGGTTTGAAAGGGGTCAGTTAACAAAGCTTTCGGAAACAGGTGTTGAAATTTAATGTGAGCCTCTCTCTACCATCAGGAGCAACTGAGTTCAATTCCCATTGAAGAGATGGAAGCAGGTTATTGTGGAACCCAGTTCCCACAGATCACTAAAACCCCAGTGTAGTTGAGATGAAAGAGAGTGGTTATAGTTTAGTGCTTGGCTAGAAATCAGGAGATCTGTATTTAGTTCCTAGTTCTGCCCCAATCTTCATGTGTTGTCTTGATCAAGGCCCCTAATTTTATCGTGCCTGAGGTTTGCTCTCTGAAAAATGAAGATAGCACCATATCTGTCCCCCTTAATATATTGCAACTCTTGGAGTGGGACTCTCTCTTACTACTTTTATATAGTGCCTGGTACAGTTATGTTTATGCCTTATAGAAATTTCTTGTTCCTACTGTAGTTCAAATAAGAAGTAGTGCTAAGTGATGTGTCTCTGTCAGAGTCAGGGGACTCTCAGCCTGGATAGGTTTGAACTGTTTGGACCAAATTGTACAATGTAGTTCTGTATACCCTGGAGAAAAAAAATAATTAGCAGCTTCCATTGCGCTCTTGGCAGTTCCACTCTTCAGGGTAGTGTCGGTATGATGTGTGTTGTCGGTAGTATACTTTTAACAGAAAGGAGGCCACCTGCTTTGTTAGGAAGACATTTAAAAAGTCATCTTCAGGACATCCAGCCAGTTCCTTAAAATTAAGGCAGTTGGCTTTAGACTACTGCCAATGTTCAGTTGATTGCACCTTCCAACAGGTGTTTAGAGAACAACTTGTGTTCTTACCTTTCCATCAGACTGCATATCGTCAGAGGGAGACCATAACTCTGATATTCTTCTTCTGTATCCTTACCACCACCGTGCATCTCATGCAGTGTGATGAAGAATAAGTAGATCAGAGGTATAAATGCCATGTTTATGCCCATGTCAGTGATAAAGTGAGAAGGCAGATGGATACAGGAGGGTTATGTATTATACATGGAAAATTGTCACCAACAGAATATTTTTCAAATGTATTCCACTCAAATCAGCAAGCTTATAAAATAAAGATTAATGAAGGGATTCTTATGAAGGCAGAAATACAGTTTGATGTGCTGAAAATAGAACTGCTCTGTAATAATTTATGAGGACTGCACATTGACCTGGTTAATGGGATGTTTATAAAAGTAGGTATGAATATGCTTATTTACTTTAATGGTGGACTGCAAGGAAAAACACAGTAAAACAGCCCTCATCCTTTATCCTCCTGAGTATCTGAGAGAGGGAGGAAGTGTTATGAGGATGATCAATGGTGAATTGTTGCAACTTTCAATTTGCCTGGTTAGGAGGATCTTAGATAGTAGTTTAATCCTTGTTATAGTTATAGAGTTTGCCATCCCGCTAACCTCTCTCTTTGGGCACCCTTTCAGGGGACAGGCTTTGCATCCTTACTTCTCTCAAGGAGGGAGCTCACAGTTTACCCTAGTTTTAGGTTCGGCCACAGGACTCCAAATATCCCAGGTTAACATTTGTTTTTTGTCTCATCAATGCATCTGCTTTTAACTGCTGCAGGAAGAGGCTTACATTGGTGAGCCTTGCCCCATGTGTGACTCAGAACAGCTTCTTGAAAGCGCAGTAATATGTACTTTCTGTAGGAACATAGTATTCAGGCCAAAAAAGGGGTGGAGGGTGCTTGAACAGCAAAAGGCCTCCACATATGTCTTCCTGAAAACTCACCTTTTCCTTTTAAATTGAGGTAGGCCCAACTTATCCCAAGTGTATTCGCCACTGTGATCTGAGGCTGTTCCTGACAGTACTATCTTATGGTGAAGCTGATTAGTTTACTGCACACTACTACTGGTGCACATTTAGATGGTAACACTTTACTGCAGAGTAGACTAATTAGCTCTGCAGTAAAGTACATGTGTAGATGCATGTATGAAGATCAAGATGTCTCCCATGCTTTTCAATGGAGTTACAATGGAGGGGATTCTGTTATATGTAAGCACATGCACACACAGCTAGACATGACAGGCACCTAGAATATATGGATAAGCACTGCTCCTTGGTTGGATAAATCTAAGGAAGTGAACAGAGAAGAATAAATTCTCACCTAAGTCATCTGTGCTCTACCTAGAACAGGGCAGGGAGAAGAGGAGCCAGTTGTGCCCTTTTGATCCCACATGCAGTGTCATGTGAGACAGATGCAGATGCTGCATGTGGGATCACAAGGGTGCAACTGGCTCTGTGTTATAGCACAGCTGTAAAGTCCCACAGGAACCTTATACCAATGGAGATGCAGGCATAGGTGAGCTCTGCTCTCCCCCGATCAGCATCTGGCACACTGGAGGGCCAGAATGACTGGCATAGGATCAGGTTCTGTGGAACTACTGCATGTATAGATTCCCCCCATGCTAAGAAATCCTCCAGTGACCAGCCACGGCCATTGTATGTGGCCTGAAAGGCAGGAAAAACACTTGGCCAGAGAATTTGGCTCACAACTTGGTGCCTCTTTAAGTATTTGTTAACATGCCTCTTGCCATTCTTCTCCTTAGTATGGACTTCACTGGCATACCGGCTTTGTGCAGTCTGACCAAAATTGATACCAGATGACTTATAATAGAGCCATGTGTTAAGTAGGATAATGGAAGCAACTAAGAAAAGTGTTGATAGAAAGGAAGCTTTACAGAGGAAATAGTTGAGTGAATGTCAATAATAAAATATAATCAAGATAAAATATAATAAGGGCTGGGGTAACGTATTGCAAATGTAACTTAAAACTGAGCAAAGTCCACTAAGATGGTGTAATTAAAATTAAGGAGAAAAGGTCTGCTAGTTTCTTCAGTTTGTTCAAACCCAACCTATTTTTCCAGCAAACCATGACTAGGAGACTGGCATGTATGCCAATCACTGGACATTTGTTTTTCCACAGCTATGAGATCCCTGGTGTTATGAATGAGGATATCAGAGGCATATTTGCACTTTGATCTATTTTTAGCATCCAGCCTGGCATATTTTTGTGGTAACTTGCAGTAACATTATCTGATGGGGTATAGGCAATGGTCTTTGGTGTCTTAGCTCCTGGTGAAAATGAAATTATTAGACACTTCTGCAAAGCTCATTCTAATAGAGGAGAGCAGGTGCCCAAAATGCCATTCTGCTACAGTGAGTTATTGAGCAGCCAGTAAGAGATACTGAGATAAAGTGACATTTGGGCTTCTCATCTTCATTCCTAACACATACAGAAGAGACAATAGATAAGAACAAGGAAGTTTCTCCACCCATGGTAATGTTTTATATTACAAGGGGAAAAAACAATGTTACGGACCCAAAATTTAGAAAATACCATTATTAGTATTTTCTGTTCAAGCCTTAATTCATCTGTCTGGTGAATATGCATTATAACAAATTCTTAAATACAGGATAAGATATTATTTCTTCCACGGGACTCTTGCCTTATTCAATGCACAGAATAGACTGTGCCCAATTAACAAACAGCTATTCAATATTTTGTACAGCGTGTGGCCCTAGGCTTCATTTACTGCACATTAGTCTCTGCTATGAAGACAGGATTCTTAGTTTCCTTTTGTTTTTCTTTTCCCAATGGCATTCATCACTATCATTAATATTTATGAAGCACTCATTTACTAATATTCAGAACTCCTTGGAGGTTAGGAGGGCAGCATTACCTCTGCTTTACAGCTAGGGTGCCCAGGTACAGAAAGCTTACAGTCTAAACTGTCGACTAATTTTGAGCGTCCAGTTTGAGATGTCTATGAGTATTTAGAATTAATATAACACTCTATAGAGTCACGCCCAGCTCCCATTGCTTTTCTGTTGCTGTTGTGGGTATTTAGCACTTCTACAAATCAGTCTTAATTTAGGCACCCCAAAATTAAGGAACACCCTTTCACTGCTCACCTTTGAAAAATTTGGTTTAAGTGACTCAGAAGTATGAGGACCCTCTGCCGAAAGACAGGAGAGTATCCAGTTCTCCAGGGCAGCACAAAATTGTCTTAGCCACAAGACCATCTTATTTTTCCCCTTCAGTCCTCAGCCTTGTTTACTTCACATCATCTGGTTTCTGCAACAAATGAACCAGGAGTCTTACAGTCAACTCTGTTTAATCCCTAGAGCAGCACCAGCTTGTGGCAGGAAAGAGAAAGGGGTCCTGTGGAGAAAAAGAGCATGCGGTCTCTGGTTAGAGCTCTCCCTCGTCGCCTTCTGAGTCTCCTTGTCCAGCCCATCCATGGTCTCTGGTTCCCATGTGCCCCTCCAGCTTCTCTTCCCAAAACTTCTCTATCCCATCCCTTGGGCTCCTCAGCTAATCTGTCTCCTCTTCAACCCATGACTGGCTCAGTGTCTTAGTCTCTCTTCCCCTCCAGTCATAGTTCAGTACTGGTACATTAACTCCTTCCCATATCTGTGTGCAATCAGTTCCTGCTTCCCCTCTCTCCTAGCCCCACTTTTCTCCCTTACTTCCCTCTTTGTCTAATCCCAGTTCCTCCAGACTGTCTCAATCTGCTCCCTTCCATCCCATTAGCCTGACTTTTGTCCCCTCTACACTTGATTCAGACCGCTTCCCTTTCCATGCTGCCTGAGTGATGGCTGGGCAGGAAACAGTCATGTTTCCTCTTAGCTTTAGGCTAAACCAACCAGGCTCATTCAGTTTCCTTTTGCTAAAATGGGCTTTCCATGCCCTGACAGCTCATCTCTGCACATGTTCATCTTTTGAATTCTTCTTTCTTGAACAAGGGTAACCAGATGTGTATACCACATTCCAGATGAAGTCTCAACCATGCCTTATACTGGGGTACTATGGGTTCCTACATCTGCTGGAAATACTTTGGCTGATAAAGACCAAGGAATTTTCTTGACCGTCTCATAGGTATCCTGTGAGAAACTAATATTCCTACATATATTTCCTCTTCTGCCATTTCCAACTTCTGAGCTTATAACAGAAAATCTTATTGTTAGTCCCCTTAGACTTTGCAGTATTAAAATTCAGTCCATTTCTATTACTCCAGTCTTCAAGGTTGTCCAGGTCTTAGAGTCATAGAGAAGTAGGGCTGGAAGGGACCTTCAGAGGTCATCTAATCCAACCCCCTGCTTGAGGCAGGATCATCCCTATCCAAACCCTATCTTCCTATGCGATACTCCAGTCGTCTCTTGTATTGGCAGTTTCTGTCATAGCTAACTTTCATCAGCACACTTCTACTTCTTTGGGCCCAGATCATGAATGGAAAAATAAGAGCAGTCCCAACATTGATCCTTGCAGAACTGTTAGGACCCTCCCTTCAACCGGATGCTGTACCTGTCAGCAAAACCTGTTGTCACACTTTTTCACCATTTTTTTTCATCAACTTTAAAATTCTTATCCTCACCCTGATCTTCATTGTAACTGGTTATTCCTTATATGGCATGGCATCAAATGAAGTCCAGATAGATTACATCTACCGCATTTGTCTTGTCTAGACAATCTGGCAGAATTTGCCATTGGCAAAAATATACATTGCCTTTTGTACCATTTTGCATTTATTTCCATGGCTTTAATTATCCTTCAAGATTTTTAGGTAGAACCTTACAAATGATTAAGGTCTTGCTAACAAGCCTGTAATTACCTAGATTACCTTTTTTTCCTTCCCTTTCTTTTATGTAGCTAGAGGCTGCTATTCTCCAGTTATATGGCACTATGCCTAACTTGATTGATTTATTAAAATGCTTGCTTAACAAACAAGTGATTTCACAATACTGGGATGAAGGTTCTTTTGTTCTCCACCCACCTGCCGCCAATTTGAGTGCATTATGGTCTTCGATCTTCATTTCCCCCTTGGGTATGGTAGTATCTGTTTCATTCCAAGTTCTTGTTCCAGTTGGCCATCCTACCTTCACAACCAGGAACAACTGGCCTCAAAATAAACTGCAACTTAACACTCAGCAAGTTGTTGCCATAGCTGGAATATGTTCATTCAGTCTCGACTTCCCTATGCTGTGCCTTCCGTGTTGGAACATACTGATTCATAGATCACCGAGTCCTTCACCTGGTATTATAAACCAAGAACTGAAAGGACTAACCACAGGACTGGAAAGAAGGTGGGTGATTCGGATGGCGTACCCAGCTCTGCCACCAACTGGCTCCCTCTTTGTCTCTGAGCAGTTGCTTAACTTCCTGATGCATCAGTATCTGCCACCACCTGTAATGTAGGCTGCGTATCACCCCTGAGATGGTGGCATGATCATGACGTTTTATTTTATTTATTTATGCGATAAGGGACAAGGGAAGCATCTTCTATTGCAGTTTGTCTACTCGAGCAGATCTGCTGTTTGCTTTAAAAGAAGAAAGTACTTTAGGGGTTAGAGAGCTGCCTGTGTCTGCTGATGGAGCCATTTGCAGAGCATCAATATTTACCGGGGGGGGGGGAACCATACAGCAAATCTCACTCGGTTCGTTTGAGAATGGAGTGCATATTAGTTGCATTAGGCTACACAGGCAACATAGGAAAGGGTTAACACTGCTGTGCTGCTGCCTCCCCTTTAATTGCTTTCTGTTTCTCCCAGGCGGAAGTTGTGCAGAGCAGCTGAAGTTTAAGGCTGGTTTGTGTTTGGTTTTTTTTTTTTTTTTGGTTTTTTTATTCTAGGCATTGAGATTTGGAGACTGTGTCAAAGCAGGGAGAGTCCAACACGTACACAAAGCAAAGCTGAAAGCGCATGCTGGGAAGATGACTAAAGAAACAGAATGGAAAGAGTCCCTCTTCTATTACTACTGCATCAAATTTGCTCTCTCTGCCTATGCCACCCTGTTCTCGGTAGGTGTTTCAGTCCATTTCCCACTTTTGCATTGTCTAGGGGAACACGATACCTGCCTTGTGGTTTGTTTTACTTTCAGTTTCTTACAGTCACCCTCAGCTCTATAAAATCTACTGGTCAGTAATGATGTGCGGGCTTGGGCTGCATTGTCGAAGTGCCCGCTTACACAGCTCAAAGTCAGGGGGTTTTGTTTATTGCTGACAGGACATGGTGCTCTCCACTGTGATGCATTTTAATACTATTTCTCCCCAGTGTCCCACTTATGCGTAGCTGCTTTAAACATCAGTCAGGGCCATGGCTTGTGTTTCAGACAAGGTTTTATTTAAAAATATAAATCACTGAAGAAATGTAACATTTTCATGGGACAAACATCTCTTTTGCAATATTCCCAGCTAGCCCATTTGTACCTGACATCAGCTTCATGCTCTTCCAAGATTTGTCTCATTTGATGGAGATCAGAAAGAAGTTTGGTGTGACACCTGCCAGCTGTGATCACTGACCTCTTTGAGTCCTTAGTAGTTGTGGCTTTGGCCAGGCTGGTTCCTTGTTTGCTTTTGAAGTGCTGTTTAATTAATTGCATTTTGAAGGATGTTTAGTCCTTACTACAAGACGCCTACCTGTGACACTAGCACAGTAAACTTGAGAATGCACGAAACTCAGGAAGTGTGAACTCATTGTAAATGAAGAGAAGCAGGGATGGCTTATTTTTTGTCTCTGCAATAACTGTACATTGTGGAAGAAAGTGTTGGAGAGTGTTTCTTTCACTATAGGCTTTGTGTGTCATGGTAATGTTTTGTGTATTTTCATTATAACCAACTGAGCTTAGAATATTTATTAAGATTTCATTCCCTTTCTTTGGTTAATCATCCCTAAACCAAACCTGCTGATTATTTTTAAATAATTGCTGGTTAGTTTTCTGAGTCATTTCAATGTATGAAATATTTGCTAAACATATTTGATAGTATTATTAGTGTCACGGGTCACACAAATCACGTGGTATTATTTCTGCTCTCTGATTGGGTGGTTCATGAACAAGAATACAAATCATTTTTTATATTTGGGAGAAATTAATTCACAGGCTGGCAGCACATGCTTAACACAGTGATTCTCAACTAGGGTGCTACAGCACCCCAGGGTGCCTTGAAATGTTTTCAGGGGTACCACACAAGGTTAGCATTGTTAGGTGTGAAAACATGATTCACAAGATAAATCCAGAGATTTCAAATAAAAATCAGTAGCGTTTAAAACATTCTGACCTGTTGGGTCTGAGTTCTTTGCAACAGAAGAATTGTTCTGTTATTTTTTTATAGTCAAGAAAGAAGTGGAAATTTAAGAGCTGGCATTTTCCAAGGGGTGCCTCAGTCTGAAAGGATTGAGAACCACTGTTTTGACAGATGTTTGATCTTCACTGATTGACTCTTTACTTACCTGGATGCAGGAAAGTCAGAGCAAGAAAAAGGGCTCAGGGTGTGAAAAGATAAATCTTGAAGAAGGAACCGTCACGTCTGTGGACATGGCTGGTCCTGAGCTGTGTTACCCTTTTTGTTATTTTGTGGATTGCTTTGTTCAAGCCAAACTTTCAGAAAGACCTGCACTCCCTGGATGGTATATAAGTAGCATACCTACACTTGGTCAGGAAAGAGAAAAAGGAATCTGAAGGGAGCAGTAGTCAGGATCTTACAGTGTTAAAGTTTTAGAAAAGTCAGTGCAGGTTGCACTATTGGAGGTTTTTACCAACAAACCTGAAACCCAAGCGTAATGCAACCAAATGCACCAGCCTATAGACACAGGTGACTAGTAGGGGGTGCATGGGGGTTTGCGTGGCCCCCTGACAGGGCCGCTGCCATAGGCGGCTTCCGCGGGTGCCCCCCGCCCCCCGCAGATTCAGGCGGCACCAGGCACTTATGCCTATAGATTAATCTAGTCCTCTAGTCCAGAGCCAGAGCAAGACTGGGCTGTTTTACAACTGTGTGTTTTCAACCAGCTTGTCACAACATTGAGGCAGTAGCTGGCAGTTTCAGCTACTTATTTTTAATTTAAAAATTATTAAAACTTAGTAAAGAACCAAAGGAAGTGTCATAATGAATACATGGTTAGCAGAAATATTAGAGAACCTAAGCTGTTAAGTTTAGCATTGAAAGTGCCTATTAGTACAGTACATCAGTTCATTTTCCATTCGTTAGAATGGAGTTTTATCATCTCAGCAGGACTGGGCACGTTATCCTCCTGCTCTCCCAATAAGCCAGCTGGGTTTATTTGAGAAAATTCAAGGAGGTGGGCCACGTCCTGAAGCTTCAATGCCAGGGGAATGCATTCCTTTAGGGCTAATTGTTCTCTGGACCTGTCCACACTGAAGAGGGACTTGCATGTTTAGAGAGCTCCCCACTGAAGCACGGTCTGCCTGCTCCACAGGCATTACCTCCAGACAGATGTAATGTATCACTCAAAACTCTTTGCTTGCTGCTGAGTTCACAGGACATTGCATCCAGTTGGGGTGCACTGCTTCCAGAGTAAGCGTGCAGGGCTCTTTTGCAATATGTTGATGGCTATAGCTAGGTTTTAACCTGAATTTTGTGTTGGTTTTCTTTCTGCTGAAATCACGTGGCTTTTGTATTCATGAAACACTGTTGATGAGCCTGGCTAAGTTTGCAGCTTTTTTGAAATATGAAAGCAGCTGAGTGTTGCCTGACTTTTGAGTTTGTTGACAAGTTTTGAACACCCCTGGTCATAGGAGGGGGGTATTTTTACCTCCCACTAAGCTAACTCAAGGTCCTGTTTTACACAGTACAAAAGTCACTGAATTATAAGCTGGTAAAGCATGATCTGAGTCAAATACTGTTTAACTATCAATGTTGTTCTCAGGCCCAGGCATCTTTCCTAAGAATGGTAAGATGTAAGCAAGCTATTATTTATGAGCCTATTGGTAAGACATTGTCCACAAAAAAGAAATAGGGGACTTCTGATTTCACACAAGGCCACAAAACATTTGCAGTAGGGATTAACTGTCAAATGCCTTCAGATTGATCAATACTCACTGAGCTACTCAAGAGTTAGGTTTTTAGGTACCGCTATCCCATCCTGGCCTGCAAATTGAACATCCTTAATTGACCTTTTCAGCTGCTTGAACTACAGTTTCTCATTTGCAAATCTGTCATGTTATAAACCCTGTGGCTCTCAGCAGTGAAGAGGGCAATAAAGTCCTAATAAAAGTAACTATATCCCTCAATGTCTTGCTGGTTCTTAAATGAACTTAACAAAACTGTTATTTGCCAGGATCTTTTTTTTTTTTTTCTTAAGCTTTCAAACTATCCAGTTGCAGTCCTGTTTCCAGCCACCCTGTTAGAGAAGAATTCAGTGGGAAATACTGGGTTGATTATTTCTCCAGATGTGAATTCTCAAAATGCCGAAAGTTTCTACATTAAAGATGCATTACAGTCTATTAATATTAAACCATTTTAAATCACAGAAAGCTACTGGCCTGTCAACAATAAAACAGTGGTGCTGAATGGGGCCTTGTGAGTACTTCTGCCATGTAAATAAATAATCCTTTCTGGGAAAGGCCTTTTCAAAGCCACCTAAGGCACTTGCAGGGCTGTGGCCCGTTAACAGGAATGCAGCAGTAGTTTCCATGGTTCCCTTTGATTAAATGCCATTTAATGGTTGGATTTCATCTGTGATTGCAAGTTTTACTGACAGGAGCTGGTTACCTTCAGTTTCCTCTCACTGTTCTGCACTAGATAGTAATGAATACAATTAATTGATGGATAGTAAATGGAAGGCAATAATGCATCAGAGTCCCATACAGCACATTCCTATGATGAGAGCAATTAATTACAGGTAAGCATGAAATTAATGAGGTCAAGACAAGTTTAAATCTTGTCTATCTTCCCCCTGGCCAAGCACTTCTAAAACATTTTTAATTGATTTTTTTGTTTTTAAACCACTGCAGTTTTGGAGTCACCTGCCAATGCCAAAGTTAAGAAATTTCTTATTTATCTTAGTCTTCCCTACTGCCCAGATTTCTCTTCAGAGCAGCTTCCTGATAACAGAAGTAGGCTGGGGGTAAGGGAAAAGCTCTTTTAGAGGGCCCAGCATTTTAATGGTTTCAGGAAACCTGGTCTCTCTTTTGGATAAGATGCTTTTGAGACTGGTTTGGTAAATTTGGGGCAGTTTGCTTCCAACTGAGTTTTTGCTATGACTGTTGCCTGTTTGAAGAGTTTTCTCAGCAATGCATGAGGCCAAGAATGTGCAAAGGGAAGTTGATGGAAAATATCAGGAGATATATAATTGGGACTACCAGACTAGTCTCAGGAAAGTGTGAGAGAGCCATTGCTCGGAGAATTGGAAGCTGTGTTGGGGGCGGGGTGAATTGCAAGCACACTTCTTATTGATACAAGAATATCCTGACTTCAGGTGTAGTAGGTGTGGGATCTATTTAGTCATTCCTCATTTCATATAGAAGACCCAGGCTCAAGTTCCTGTTGTGAATCTCTTACATCCTAAGCACAGCTCCATCAGTTGTTCCACTGTCTTGCTCTTCAGCTTTTAGGGAAAAATTGGGAAGGGGTTGTTTTTCTTCTGATACAGAATGCAAGAATGTTTTAAATCTTGGGAAGCTTTGCAGGAGGGGAAAACCATTTCTCACCCAGCTCTTCACTAAACACTTGAGACATACCAATTGGATACCACATTCTGTTCCTCAAGGTGCCCTGAGCATCCTGTACAGAGCAGCTCTGATGCAAGGTTGAAGCATCAGCTATGCTAACTGCCCTCGGCTTTCTCAGTATATTTCTACTTCTCCCATTTTTGTCTCAGTAGCTGGAAATATCTTTTCAGCCTGACTGAATTACAATAGCAGTGGAGGGTTCTTTTCTGCTGTGTTTTTGCGTCTCAAGCTAAGCGGTGAGGGATTTCCGCAAGGGCCTTTGTTGACAGTATTACCTTAATCATTGCAGTGCTTAAGCAGTGCATTAAAAGGTCAAGGAAAAATTGCCTGCTAACATAGACAGAAGAGTACAATAGGATATCTGGATAAAATGTGAGCTTGTTAAAGCCTAAACAGCTGAAATAGAATTTCATCACAGAACAGATTCTTACAACCAGGCATCACGTTAGGATACCACCTGGCATCTTTCTAGTCCTAGTTCTGTTTCAGATTTATTCTGTTACCTGCAATAAATTAATCTGAGCCTCCTTTGAAGTTTTCTTAACTGTGAAGGCAGGACAACCCTTCCCTACCTTGCATAGTGGGGGCATGCCTTAATTATAATTCAGTGTTTTGAGATCTACTCATTAAAGATGTGTAAGAAACTACTGCCATCTTGTTCCCCCAAGCAGTCCTTGACTTCTCATAAGTTGTTCAGATGTCATCAAAATCACTCAGGATACATAGCGTGCGTGTCAGAGCACATTCTGGCCTTGATCTAGTTCCATGGCATTTTTTTGTGTTATATAGTAAACAGAATACAACCAGCATTTGATGAGAGAGAGAGAGAGGTAATTAGTTGTGTTGGTGTGAAGTCAGTCAGCAGGCAGGGTAGATGTGCAGCTTTATAGACTAAATAAGATATAAATATAAAAGTGCAAGCTTTTGTGAACCTGAGTTCACTTCACTTCATTCAAATGCTGTGATTTAAGAGATTCATCTCTCTCCAGAGTTGCTCCATTTTTTGGATCTGATCACTGTTTCTTGCTGGGGGTATGATAGACTGACTCCAGCTTTGTTGCAAGTTTTATGAAGTGGTTAGGCTAAATTCCACATTTAAAAAGAAAAGAAAACTAGCCCTCTTGAATGCAGTCTCAGGATGTCTGAAAAAATGCTCTTCTGAAATCCAGAGCAAGAATTCCCTCCTGCAGTGGATAGATATTCCTTGGGCATGTGGTTCTAAAAAGGAGATCACCACCATTAACAAGTTACTGCTTCAGGAGGTTCAAAGGACAGCATAAAGATTGATTTTTTTTCAGCACTGACTACTATTTTCTTTCATGGAAGTATACGTACGAAGTTAACTCATAAGAGAACAGACAATCTTTCTTCTCAAGCCTTCTCTTCTGTGCGTTCAAGTCAAGTTGAATATTACAGGAAGTGTCCTAGGGGGATGTATTGCTTGGAGAAACATCTGTGAAAAGGCCAGACCTAATCTTGTTCAGCATCCGAGTTGGAAGCAGGTTAGTTTTACAGCGTCCTGCAATGATCTATTGTTTGATGGGTGACCCAGGCAATTCTGCTTTGTCAATTAGACATCATTGCCCAGGGCAGTTTTGTTGAACACTGTGCCCTTTAGCATTGTCAGAGCTGTTCCGGTTGCCCTGCTTATTGAGTCTGAACTGCATGTTCTTTGTGTCAGCCTCAAAGAGCTGCTGTACTGTAAGGTTTTTAATTTTCTCTGCACTGCATCTCCAAATGTAAGGCCCTTCTTGTTTTCTAGGGAGTAGGGTGTGAGGGCATTGGAAATAGCAGGCCTTGAAGCCAGAGAGTGTGACCCATGCAGCATTACACTGTTAGTTCTCCTTTCTCTAAAATAAAAGTCTAGACTTACTGTTTGCTCTTTATCAGTGGAAAACATCACAGCTGCCAATTATAGCTTCTGTTCTCAAGGCAAAACTGAGTGAGATGCCAACAGCTCTTTTTCTTCATCTCTGTCCATACAGAATCAGAGGGATGGAAGGAACCTCAAGCATCACCTAGTCCAGCCCCCTACACAGGTGCAGGGTTCACTCTTTCTATGCCATCCCAGACAGCTGCCCATCTCCAGCCCCTTCTTGAAAACTTCCAGTAAGGGAGAAACAAGACGGTCTGTTCCACTGCATTACAGTATTTACTGTTAGGAACTGTTTCCTAAGGTTTAAACCTGTTCTGGTATAAGCCTGCTGCCTCTTCTCCTAGCTTTTGTGGCCAGGAAGAAGAATTTTTCTCCCTTTGTTGTGCCAAAGTTGATTTTGGTCAAAACAATTGTCCCTCAGAAAATGTTTTCTTGACAAATATTTTTAAAAATAGTATGGATTGTATCTAAATTTCCCCATAAAAAACCTGTGCATGTGGTGTGTGTGTGTGTGTGTGTGTGTGTGTATAAATATTCTTGCTTGCAAACACACACACACACACACACACACACACACACACAGACATGTGTATAGATAGATAGATAGATAGATAGAAAGTGGAATGTCATTTCAAATTAGAACTTTTGATTCAGAATTTATTCATTTTGGCATTGCTTTTCTTTACTTTGGGATATGTCAGGAGTCAGAAGTGGGAAGGATTCTAGGTCTTGGCTTTGTAACGTGGTAAAATACAAGTTTGTTCGGATCTGGGAGAAAAATAAGAATTCTTTTTCATTCCTCATCTGGGCCCTTCCTGGAATAGAAAGTGAGCAGTTCTAGGTCTGAAATTTTGATCGATCTTTGGTATGCTCAATATGTACCAAGTCAAGACAGATGCCAACATAAGTACACTTCTCATTCTTTTTCTGTTGTCCTAGTCTTCTGCCTTTCTAGAAGCCAAGTCTAGATTTGTATAGTTCCCAGACAACCCAGAGCATTGTGCAAATGGACTGAAATCCAGGCTTGAGCTGTAGGACCTCCCTTATGTAAGACTGCCAGCAGAATCCACAGACTCGAGAGATTCTCACACTTCAAAAAAAAAAATCAAAAAAATCTAAGCTTGTGAATGTCTGTCCAGCCCCCAGCTTTTCTGAGGTTCAGCCACCATGGTTAAAAGTCCTGTGGAATAAAAGCTGGGACATCTTCTTTTCTTTAGCTCTCCTGATGTCATTCACCAAAATCAGAGCATGTATGCTAACCCCGTCTCCTGCTGTGGACTTAACCTCTCTGAAGCATCTGATTTTTTGATGAAGAGCCATGTGTCCTTGATGTCATCATAGCCTATTGATGCTTCTGAAAGGGCATGGAATTACTGGCTTCCCATCAGCATCTCATTTGCTCATCTGATTAGTGCAGTTTGTCCCACAACTGAGTCACCCATGCTCTTCAGAGATGTTCTGAATGATGACCTGTCCTGTGCTCCTCACCCCCTGTTTATGTCCCAGTTTACTCTTGTAATGCCTTTCTTTTCCTTGCACTTTGTTACTAAGTTGTCACAGTTAATCAGAGCTGCCTGCTCTCTCTGCAAGAGGTTCAAAGTTGGGGGGTGGACCGCTCTAGCCTTGCACTTACTTCCATTCCCTTCTCTCTCCCCCTCTTTGGGTTATGTTTGGTCAAAGGGAGGTTGCTACCTGTGTCACAGAATCATAGAAAATGAGGATTGGAAGGGACCTCAGGAGGTCATCTAGTCCAACCCTCTGTTCAAAGTAGGACCAGCCCCAACTAGATCATCCCAGCCGGGGTTTTGTTGAGCTGAGCCTTAAAAACCTCCACCACCGCTCTTAAGTAACTTGTTCCAGTGCTTCACCACCCTCCTAATGAGAGAGTTTTTCCTAGTATCCAATTTAAACCTCCCTTGTTGTAACTTGAGACTATTGCTCCTTGTTCTGTCATTTGCCACCACCGAGAACAGTCTAGCTCCATCCTCTTTGGAACCATTGTCACTTGGTTCAATATGGGCTCTTTAGTGTAAAGCTCCTTGCTGTGCAGTACATGCCATTGTGACCTTCAAGCTGGCTCACTTGAATGCATTTTTCTTGGCTAGGGAGAGTAATCTCCTCAGAAACCACTTGCAAATGAGGTTAACTGCACCACAGTTACCCATGGACTGCTCATATAAAAGCAGGCATTAAGTCCATGCCCTGGCCTGGGCTGCTTGTTCAGAGAGTGTGGTTCTAGGTGTGGGTCTTAACATTTTAAATGGAACGAGTTGAGCCATAGTACTGGGTCTGCACTCCATGATCCTGACGTTTCTGCATATTTCAACTGAACCAGAATATGCAAGGCAAGCATCCTTGAAACCTGGGACAGTTGGTGCCCTGACCAGATTTTATAGGATTGTAAGTTGACCTCTCTTTCTTTTGGCTTTGAGGGTCATCAAACCAGAACTTGTCTGGGTAGCCAGCAGGGCTGTGCAAAACAGCACCGTTACATTTTGACTTCCGTTTCGCTGTTTCAAAGGGATGGTGTTTCGTTTTGTTGTTTCGTTTCATTTCGAAGCACTGTTCCGTTTTGTTTCGTCAAAACTATTTCACTGTTCTGATGTTTCACCCATACGCTGTAGTGGGGAAATCACAAAAATGCCTATAACTTTTTCATTCGAATCAGGCAAGAAATGAGAACAGCAGGGAGGGTGGCCCCTGCTGAGGCCACAAAGCCCGTCATGTTTCAAGGAGATAGGTGCAGGGGTTTCTGGGCAACTGTGTGTGGCGAAGTGGGAGTTCCTGGCTAGCCACAGCTAGCCTCCCACCTGTCTCTGGGCACGCTGCTCGCCTGTCTCACCTACCACGCCTTGTTGGCAATTAAGTTATTAGTTAAGGCGGGAGGCTGCCCATTGTTGCACCCCAATATGGGAGGGGGAGGGGCTATCTGCAGCTCCGTTCCACCCCCTACACCGCGCCCAAGCCTTGCAGATGGCATCTCAGACAGTTAGCTCAGTCATCACCTTCGCCCATTAGCTGTGGCCCCCAACCCTGGGGACCTTCAGCTTCTGTAAGCCCTAGCCCCATCTCAGGCCCAGTCGGGACCCTGAGCTCCTTAGCTCTTTGTGGGCATCCCTTGCGGCGGGCCCCTGGCCCTTTTGACCCTTTGGTCCTGGCCCAGGCATTGACCAGTCAAGTACCTCAGTAGGGTTTTCGCCTCCTGCCTGCACTTAAGGATTGGGGTCCCCCATTTCTGGCTCAGGTGCTCCTGGAAGCGTGCCTGGCCCTGCAGGGTCACTTCCCTAGCAGGCTCAGGCTCCTCCAGAAGCTTACCTGGCCTACCCTGCTCTGGTGTAATATGACCCACCCAAAGGGGAGGGCTGGGGTTAATGCACCCCTACTCACCTTGCACCAGGGTGGTCACTGGCCTGGCATTTCCTGGGGGCTCCCATGCCACTGAGAGCCCCTCTAAGCCACCCACTCCCAGCAGGGTGCAGCTTTAGGTCATGCCCAGGACCAGGAGCCTCCTGACCATCTGCGACAGCTCCTACCCTTACCTGCAGGATACTCCAATCAGCCTTACAGCCATGCAATGTTACTGCCTGCCCTGGCAGCAGGGAACTGCCCTGTTTATATAGGCAGCCATGGGTCTAAAATAGCCACCGCAATTAAGCACCTGCTGGCCTCTTGGCTTGGCCCTCAAACTGTTCAGAGCAAAACTCATGTCACTTGTAAGTGTGAAGGCACAGGGGAGTGAAAACAGCAGGCATGGTAGCCCCTGCTGAGGCCATGAGGCCTGCCGGGTTTCAAGGAGATAGGTGCAGGGGTTTCTGGGCAACTGCACCTGAAACTGCTGACAAGCAAAACTCGTGACATGTGTGACTCTATGTGTGTGTTAAGGCACGCCCTCACTGGTGCTGGGGCCTCTACATGACACGGTAGTGTGCCCCAATGAGGTCTCCTCCTCCCCTACAGCCTCATCTCAGTCCACTACTTTAAATAACAACAGGTAAGCACTGCAGCACAGTAGCACCAGCAGCATCTCAGGCAGCCAAACTGTCACAGACTAGAGCCTTTCGTTCCTTTCCCGCAGGAGTTTCTTCTCCAGCAGCTGCCAGAAAACTCCCTGCCAGCCCCAGCCCTGGGACTTAGATGTGCACAGGGGCCCTGCCTTTTTCCGATCAGCTGACGGGGGACAGGTGCTAGGGGTGTTGGGTTCACAGCACCATGAGCTGTCTGAACCCTGGCCACTCAACTAAGGAGAAGGGCTGGCCATCCACAGCAAGCATCTCTCCAATGGTCTAGGTGATCTCACTTGCCCTTGCAACACGCCCCGCTTTCTGCCCCGTTGTTCCAGGGTGGCCTGCCTCTGCTTTGTAGGGACGGGGGCTTTGGAGTGAGCAGGAGTCTTCTTTTTGGGCACGCTCCCACTGATGCCAGGCTGAGGAGAAGTAAGGGCAAGGGGGTGGTGCCTGCGGAGATACATCAACATGGTGCTTGTGTATTTTGTTCCCTTGCCCTGGCTGGTTTTGGCTCAGCAGTGCAGGCAGATGGCATACGTGGGATCATCTGCCAGCTCAAAATGATCCCAGACCACACTACCTGCTTGCTTCTGGGGTGCGGTTGCATGTGCGGATGCTGCCTTTTCCCCCTCCTCAGCAGGCAAAGGCACAGCAACAGGAGGAGCGGACTCAGCTGAGCTGTGTCTCAGTTTTGGGGAGCAGGGGGGGGACTTACAGCTCTCCCTCTAGCCCCTCTTCCACACCTCCCTGAAGGCTTGCCAGCTGCCTGTCCACCACACTTCATAGTGTATTTCATAGTGTGTTTGGTGTGCTGGAAAATCTGTGTTCTTTTGTAATGTAACCTATATTTATGTAATATATGTAGATAATTGTATGTATGTATTTATGTAATACTACATACATTTATATATTTTATTTATATGTTCCTGAATAAATTCTATATTATGATATGCAATAAATGCTGTGCTTCCCTGCACAGTGAATGGAATGCACACTGTGAGAGAAAGCAGATTGCTTTTCTGGGGGAAAAGAATCAAAATAGATTAATGAAAACAAAAAGAGGATTTTGGGGGAGGAATAAATTGTAAAGAATGAATGAATATAATAATAAAAGGGCATAGAAAGCAAAAGGTATTGAATCCCACTTGCTAGTAACAGGCTAGCCTTTCTCTGATGCTGCTGAGCCGCTGGGAAACTCTAACCCCAAGGCACAGAAAAAGCTCAGTTCAAACAATGCTGCTTTTTATGCTGTTTTTCCATCCCTCCCCCAGAGCACTGGGATTGGAAGGGACCACCGGGAAGAATGACAGTCACTGGCCAGCTACACATGTCAGTATGAGAGCAGTCCTTCCCCTCCTCTTCCCCCTCCCTCTCCTTCCTTTCTGTTTCCCTGCAAGCAAGCCCAGCTTCGAAACTTGAAACATTTAAAAACTTTTGAAACATTTTGAGTGCTCTTGTTTCATTTGGAGGCTGTTTCAAAGCCTTTTGGTTCATTTAGATTTCACCGTTTTGAGCACGAAACGAGTCGAAACAGGGTCGAAATGAAACATTAGGTGAAATTTCACACAGCCCTTGTAGCCAGTTGTCCGGTGTGGTCAGAACACATCCATCCTACATTTACCCTCTCGTCTATTGTAGTTGCATAACTGTGGGTACCACTGCCAGCTCCAAGATCTCAAGGCTCTTTAGCAGAAACGTATTAAGCCTCCTCCTGTTGGGATCACAGTCATGGAGAAGCAGCAAGTCTATCCAACAGAAGTTAAACAGATATCAGTATGAATGCCTGCACTGGATATTCCATATAAGATAGCTAGGAATCTGTGTGTTACGAACTCATTTATTATGTATGTTGCTCGTGGATGGCAGAGCTAACAAAGTAGAAAATCAGAGTGAATTAAGTTTAGTAGAGCCAGGAAGTAATTTAACTTTACGGTGAGAAATGCCCCATCTGCTACTCCTGTTACCAAGACAGCAGGTGTCTGTGCCTAATAAATGCAAGCAGATCTTAGCTGAGCTTGAATGCCCTGGCTTGGTCTATGCCAGCTAGCTTTTTATGCTTAAAATGTCTCACCAGTCCTGCTGCATTCATATAATTCCACTGCTGGGAAAAATAATGGGAATATTTACAAACAGGCTGTCCCACTATTTTACTCACTGAGCCAGGTTACCCTGTTCTGAGGAAAGCTGGATGATGTATAGCAGTAAAACACGGATAGCTCTTTGTGCCCCAACTATCTTAGGGTGCCCACAGTTGATACCACAGTGAAAATTCAAGGGGGAAAGGGACTGTCATCTGCTAGTGCATCGGGAATATTAGTGACACTTAGGAGAACCGACCTTGTAATATCTTCTATAAATTGACTTTTGTTCCCCTTTCATTTCTCCTAATGCCTGCCATTAGACTATGCTCTTCAAAGAGCAGGGCCTGTTCTTACCAGTTTGGAATATGCTTTGCACAAAAAGGTGCTACCATAAATAAGTTGAATTAACATGTTTGTCATGAATCACTGTGCATAGTCAATAGATGCCCTGCTGATCACAGCTTACTTTGGTGGGAGATTACATTTCAAATGACAGCATTTTTCTCTGCTAATAACATGAGATTCAGTCTCTGAGGTATGCAGATCTACAACTCCTGTAGATAGTTATGTATGGTTGTATTCCTGAGAGACTGTAGCCCCCTGGAAGCAATAGTCGGTCGAACTGACAGGTTAAAATCATCTCTCCAGTGGTGTAGAGAGCTGGGTCCCCAGTGAGCATAACCTTAGTGTTAATTGCTGCCTCGTAAGTTGAAGTCAGAGAAAAATGGTTCTGAAGTGTTAATGAGTAGATGAAAGGAAAGCGTTAGAAGACATTTAGAAGTTTCAAATTGGCAGCCCCATCAGAAAACAAAGGGTTTGCACAGAGGAATAGAAAGCCATGAAATGTTATGCTTCAGAACCTACATCTGGCCCTGCATCCAAAGGGGTATGTGTGAATTCAGTTGTGGACCTCGCTACCTTGAGATATTGATACAAAGCGCTCACGGTGCTTCACGAAGGGAGTAGATAGTTCTGTGTTAAATAAGGCCATCTTCCACATACAAAGGGCATTGCTGCCTTAGCTTCTGCACATAAGCAAGCCGCACAAACTGTTTGAAGTTGTGAAGAAATTTCTCTCCGAGGCTAGTTTCCTTCTTTCCCTGGAGCACCTGATATTGGTAGACATTCAGGACAGTATACCAGACAAAATAGGCTGCTTGTCTGTGTTGGAAGGACTCACTGGCCCATGAGCAATGTCACAAAGTTTTCTACCTCGGTGGGTAATATCTCCTGTTTCCACAGGTCCACCACAAGAGGAAAAAAAATCCATTTGGTTTTCTTCTGAGCATTGGCTGTTTTCTTCTAAACATAATTGTAAGGAAAGGCTAATTGACAAGGGATTGCAAGGATAAAAACTCTTTTATCTAACATTCCTAAGTCAGAAGTTTAGAGAGAAGTGGATTCAGTAGCAGATAACAAAGGTATGAACAGAGTTCCAACGTATGCAGCTCATTATAATCTGGAGAAAAGCATTCTTTTAACTGTCAGTGTTCATAAAATCTAAAGACTTTAATTTCTCATGGCTCATGCTCCATCAGGTTGTTTTGGTTTTTCCCCGTCACAGCAAATTCTAGGGCAATATGCAAAAGACGTGTCACAACGTGGTGCAACGTGTCAGAACTTCCATTCATTGCTGTATCCCACCTCCAAGATTTAATTACAATCCTGACATGCTACAAGGATAGCAAGCAATTTAAGTCTTGTTTAGTTAGTATCAAGCCTGTTGGATTTTGTTACCCATGACTTGCAAAAAGCCAGCACTTTAAAATGATGCCATCATCTGAAAGAACAATAGATGGGGAGCAGAGCAATATATATGTCTGAGGGGGGATTAAAGTCCAGCCTGCAATGTACTGAGTGCTCTTTGTCTATCCGTCATGCTATAAGGAACTACATAGGCCTGGTCTACAGGGCACTGAAATCATGAGGGTGATCTTTTATATGCTGCAAGGTAGTATGTTGAAGAGATGCCAAAGATAGCTCTACATGGGCTTGCTCTCAAATTGAGAGCAGTATGACAATGGCATTGCGCATGGGCTAATGAGCTCTGCTAAGAAGCAAGTCATGTTAGCTTGGACAATGTGTTATGATTCATGTGACAGTGCTGCTTCTGGTTCTGTATCTTGCAGGTATAACGTTAGCTCAGGAATATCTGCAGAGTGTTGTGTAGACTGCCTTGTGAACTAGGGCATTCACAGCAGCTCATGGTTTCTCTGTGCAGTGTGGCATTGTGCCATGTAGATATGCCTTACAAATCATTCTGCTGAATTCAGTAGGTTTTGTCAGTCCTGTAGAATATCTCAGGGAATGAAACTAGAGGTAGGAGGTACTTGCTCCTTGCACAATAGAGATGTTGATGGGAAGAAGTGGCAGATGGTGATGGAGTTAACCATCAGCAATGATGTAACAGCAGTACAAGCTGTGCTTGCATGCTGGCTTGCAGATGTTCCTCACATGTTCAGTGGTGGGTCCAGTCAACAACACTGCAGATGTGATGAGGATAGTGTCATTTATGTGATCTCAGGGAATAAAACTTCTGGAAGGGCACACCCAGAGACTGGCGGTTTTGTCACTACAGCTCAACTTCTTTTGGTGTAGCTTGACCTTGTCTTCCCCATTTGCCACCTATCCTCTGTGTTCCCCTCTTTATCCTTCTTCTCTTCCTCCCACATCCTTTATCCCATTGCACCCCACATCAAACACAGACATGGAGCTAGCAAAACATTGGGTGACCAGTATCCCCCAGTGTGGGCACTCAGACAAGGTACTTTTAGGTGAAAGAGGGCAAGGGCTTTTACCAGGCATCAGCTTCTCTGCTGCAACTACCTTCTTACCCCAGGTTAGATGAAAGCCAACCCCTGGCAACTCAACCTTCTTTCACTGAGGGTGAAGCTACCACAGGTCAACTTTCACTTACTGCACAAGACGTTACACACAAGGCAGTTGGCCCACAGCAGGTGATGTGCTATAAAATCTCTACGCTCTTTCACACGTTCACATGTCCCTGACCTCCTTTCTCTTTGCTCTGGGTGTTTTATTCCTTTCTCTTTACCCTTTGTTTGTTCTGTCTCTCTAGATTGTATGAGCCAGATGTTTATAGGGCCATGGACATTTGGCTCCCTTTAAACAACTGACCCTAAGCTCTTAAACTCATGTATACATGAATGTTTTTACACCCACCATTTAGGAATAGCTATAGCTAAAGCAACATGGTATAGTGGTGACTTCAGCTCATCACAGTGAGGAAAGGCTATATTACTGTTGTTGCACTTAGAAAGCAGGTTTTAAACCTAAACCTAGTGCTCTGAGACAATTCTCAGAGCAACACTCTTT
>NW_005842868.1:592050-625556 GCF_000455745.1 Alligator sinensis
CATCAATTCAACACGCTTTCATCAATTCTCACACAACACTCGGTTGATGACTAGTAGAAAGGCTTGTTTTAATAACACCCAACAAGTTACAAAACTAAATGACAGAAAAAGACTTTTTCCAAATATAAAACAAACTCTTAGTCCTTGTATCATCTTAGCTGCAAAGAGATCTTTACCCAGCGGAGGCAAGAAGCAGTTCAGCCTCACAGTGTGGATCCAGCCTCGAAGCATGGATCCTTCACTTGTTGGCTGGGTAGCAGGATGGCTTCTTGGTCTTCCTTGAACTGCACATACTTTGCTGGTAGTTCTGTCTTGCTTTAAACTGTTTAATTGTATAGCTTCAAAGCATTTTTCCTTGAAGGGTGGTCAATTAAAGTTCGAACAAACAGAGAGGAACAGGGTGACCATCGTATCACAGCTGTTAAATTGCCTGGGTCCTATTTTTGGATTTGTCTAGGTATGAAGACTTGTGAGCCCCTGCAGTTATAGGTGATGGGCCTTGAGTGGTCTAACAGGATGCTTAGAGGTATTTGTTTTAGATGCTTTGGGTATTTGTTTATCAGTGGGGCAAATTTGCAATAGCTTGTACCCGTGATGGTCTGTTTACCAAACTCCATACATATATTGAATGATTGAGACATTTGTAACACCTTAGACCAGGGGTTAGCAATCCCCCGCATGTGTGCCGAGCACAGCACGCGAGGCCGTTTTGCTCAGCATGCCACCGCCAGCCTGGGCTCTAGGCAGCTGCTGCCAGCCACGAAGCCCGGACTGCTCCCAGCAGGCGACTGGGAAGCTGCAAGCCCTGCTGCAAGCTGCACGGGCTCCGTGGTTGGCAGCAGCTACCCAGAGCCTGCGCTGGTTGCAGCCAGGAGGCTGCAAACAGCTGTTCCAGGCTCCGGCATCAGCTCCATACTGGAAAGTGCATGCGCGCCTGGAAGTGGACAGTGAGGGAGGGGCATGAGGCAGCGCAACCCTGGTCTCTCCCCCGCTGCCAGCACAGAGCTGGTGACTGGGTTCCGGAGCCCGGTGCAGCTGTTTGTAGCCAGCCTGGGCTTTGGGCAGCTGCAGCAGGCAGCAGACAGGCTGCAAACAGCTGCACTGGACCCCACAGCACTGACATCAGCTGCATACTGGTGGCGACTGCACATGCACCTCAGAGAGGACAGTGGGAGGGCTGTGCTGCCTCAGGCCCTATCCCCACCGTCCGCTCTGAGGCGCGTGTGCACCCGCCGGTATGGAGCTGATGCTCCTGGCTGCAGCCAGCCCAGGCTCTGATAGCTGCTGCCTGCCATGGAGCCCAGGTTGCTTGCAGCAGGGCTTGCAGCTGAGCCCACTTGACTCCCACCGGGTCCGACCCCAACCCCATCCCAGCCCCGCCACCGGGATGAGGCTGGCGCTGCCCCTTGCCGGGAGCACTGCACCTTTTGTGGGCTTAGCTGTGCGGGGTGGGTGGGTGGTTGGGCTGATGGGCAGGCTCCACGCCGGGACCTTGGCAAGCTGTGCTGCAACCCGGGGGCTGGCTCCCTGGGGAAGCACAGAGGCTCTGGCGGGACCAGAGCATTGTTGGGTCGGACTTTGTCCAGTGGCCTAGGAGCCTGGCTCCGTGCGCCTGCACAGCTGGTTCTGTGTGTTTGTCTGCCTCTGTCTGGCTCTGGGTGCGCACACGTGTCTGGTTCTGGATGTGTGTGTGCATGCGTCTGTTCTGGGTGTGTTCTGGGTCTCTGTGTTTGTGCATGTGGTTCTCTGTGTGCATGTGTCTGGTTCTCTCTCTGCTCTCCTTTTTTTGTCTCTCTCTCCTCTTTCTCTTATTTGTCTTTTTTCTCTCTCTCTCTCTCATTGCAACACGCTCAACAAAAAAGGAATACACAACAGCAAAGGCAACATTTATGGTTATTAAATATACTAATATGCAGTGTGTCCTGCCATGTAACCTCCCCGCCCCCCCTTAGTTTTTCTGGCATGCCAGCACTCCAGCACCTTCCAAGGTAGACATTGTGGTTTTTTCAGCACTCCGGCCAAAAAACGTTGCCTACCCCTGCCTTAGACACTGGATACCTGTTTTGAGAAATGTGAGGAGGGTGCATTTGTCACATACAGGGCATCCTTCCTGTACCTTTTACAGGTTTCTCCTGAGATGCATATTTAGTCTTTTGTTTTCTTTAGCTGCTAGGTCAATTGAAATGCATATATAGTTTCCTTGCCTTCTCTGGCTCAGCCTTTTCTTTGGCTTTCTTAGCTTGGAAATACACATGGGATGAGTGCATCAGGCCTCTGCCAACAATTTTAACCACTTTTATTATTTTATGACATGAATCTGGTATTGGGCTCGACACCTAATAGGTTGCAAGCCATTAGGGGAGTTTGATTTTCTTGTGCCAGTCTTGTTACCACAATCCAGTCGTGCCTCAGCCATTGTCTTGCATTTTTGTGCAAGAGACACTGTCTGAGCTTTCAGTTTTCATATGCAACAACTGTCCACACCCCCCACCTCCCACCCCCTCCCAGTTTACGTAGAAACTCCGGCAGAGCAAAGTATGGATCATAAATCCCATTCTGGGACCTTAACCAGGAGGCTGTTCTTCTTCCCTTCTGCATTGCAGGGCTGAAGCCTCCTTCTCTCTCATGTACCATCATGAATGCTGATCTTTTAATTGTATGGGTATTGTCATACAGTAACTGAGTAGCTATATTTCATTACAGGATAAATGCAGGCTAGTTTGTTTTCTCAGATGCAGTGCAAGGCACACAGTAATTACAGGCTGCTGCAGATTATTGTGTTTGCATTATATTAAAGAGACCACAAGGCAATTACTATGTAATTACTGAGAATTTACCAGCAAACTCCATTGTGTGGTTGCCATGTAATTAAGAGTGGGTGGCAGAGAATATTTGTGTCCCTGTAAATGAAAAGCATCGGCACTAACTGAGTGCATGGGACAACAACAATTCAGTGATGGAAACCAGTCAGGGAGGCATTTGGCAAATTTATTTGCAAGGGATTGTTCAAATGTCTGCTTTGCTTCAAAGGAACTGAAGGTCCTAACATGGTAGTCAGGTTACTGCAGGCAGATTTCACCTTGTTTGTCATCAGGGAGAGTTGCTGATTTCAACAAGGTGTTCCCTTGTGGCACTCGCCCCATTTACATTCCCCACGTAAACAATGACGCTTCTCACAAGGAAGAAGGCAGGAGCACTTGGCAAACTATTCGTATTAAGATGTGTTTGCTGCAGGTGTTCACACTTGATCCTGAAAATGTGACCAGGGACTTGTTTTTCTGCTGTGAGGGTAAAGCACAACTTACTCCGCTAGGGCACTCTCATCTCTGGTAGAACAAGAGTTAACTTCAGTGGGTTTGCTCCCATTTTCTAGGAGAAAGCAGAATTAGGCTAAACAGTCTCTTAGATAAGTGTAAGTGACTCCTTAAAGAGGGAACAGAGAATCGGCCCACTGAGAGAATAAAATAATATAGCGTGAAAGGTGAAATCCTCTGGGGCCGTGTCCAGACAAGTGAGCACGTGCCTGTTGCAGCATCTCAAAGCAGTTTGAGACGCCACAAGAGGCACACTAGGAACGAAAAACTGTTCCGTGCACTACATATTTGCAGCATGAACTCTAACTTTGATACCAGGAAATCTCAGTATCAAAAAAAAAACCAAACAGAAAAACACATTGGGAAGAAGTGGTGCAGGGCATACTCCTGGAGTATGCTCTGAAGCAAACAGAGACTGGGTCCTCCAAAGAGATGCTCTAGAGCATTTCTGTGGCTGCCGTGTGTTCCTGCTGCTCCAGCTAATAGAAGCAGAGCAAGGTTACAGCAGTGGATTGGACCCAGGCTCTGACCAGGTAAGCAGGGATGTGGAGATGGGGGCGGGATTGTGTGTGTGTGGGGGCAGGTACTGTGGGTGGGTCAGGGGATTGTGGGGGGGCACTGCTTGGTAGTAGTGGGTCCCCCTCCTGCCCCACTGCACGGTGCACAGCCCCTCCTCCCCTGCAGCAGCACTGACCATAGGGGTACTCATGGCCCACTACTGGCAGAGCCCCACGGTGGTACGCTGTAGCCCAGCCACCTGAGACCCGGCACCACCTGTGCCACATGGAGCCTGCCCAGCCTGACCCAGCAGTGTGTGCCTTTGGCCAGGACCAGACGGCTCTTGCTGCCACCCAGGATCCCAGCATCGCCGGGTCCTGCATCCATGTGCCCCGCATGCTGTTGGGCCAGGCCAGCTCCATAGAGGCACGATTGACCCGGCCCAAAAGCACATGGTTCTTGCATGTGGTGCTGGGAGCCCAGGTGGCAGCAGGAGAAGCTCAGTCCTGGCCGAAGGTGTGTACTGCCAGGCTGGGCTGGGCCAGGTTGGCTCCATGTGGCGCACGTGGTGCTGGGTCTCAGGTGGCTGAGGCTGTGCCACACCGTCCCTCTGGGGGCTTTGCCAGTAGTGGGCCATGAGCACTCCAATGGCCATTGCAGCTGCTGGGGGCGGTGAGCACCATTTGGGGGGCACGCAGGGGCCCCACCCCTCCCAAGCAGTCCCTCCCCATGTGCACAACCCCCACAATCCACCCCCAAGCCACCCACATAAGCCCCATACCCACCCACAAACCCTACAACCACCCCTACATCTACCCACAAACCCCATAAACCCCGCTCATAAACCCCACCTCCACCCCCCAACCCCACATCCACTTCACAAATCTCACACCTTGCGTTCCCAGCCGCCAGACAGGACGTGATGAGATCTGGTGGCAGGAGCCACAGCTGCAGGGACAACTGCCACACTACAGCCCTGCCCCATGCTCACACTGGTCCTGGGACATGTGGCCCCAGTCTGGGGGTGCTCCTGGTCCCAGGCACCACTTGGGTGTGTGATGGGCTGGGGGAAGGGGTGGAGCTGGCAGCAGAGGTGTGCATGTGTGAGAGAGAGAAATGGGGGTTGGGGATGGGGGAGCGCTCCGGGTAACAAAGTCTGTGAGAGCCAGGCTTAGAGCTCCCCTGTCCCTGTAGAGCAGCTTGTGCAGGGAGAGGCTGGCCTGGAAGGGAAGGGGCTTGCCCAGCCCAATCCTTGAGCCCCAGTTGAGGGCTTCCCTGATGAGCATTGCTGGGGCCTGGGCACAGGCACAGGGAGCACAACAGCCAGGGCTGGCACTGCTCAGAGCCACAAAGCAGCCGGTGCAGCTGGTCTCATGTCCTGGTGCTTGGACAGAGCTGTTGCTGGGAGGGAGCTAGTGGTGGCAGGCAGGGGCTGTGGTTTGGGAGTGAGGGACAAGGGCAGGGCACTAGCATATCAGTGCTGCTCGGCGCTCCACATCTCCTGGTGAGCAAAGGGGGCAGGGGCAGCTCTGATTTTTCTATGATAAAAAAAACCAAAAGCAAATGCCAAAGTGTATGGCTATTTAGAATTCATTTTATGATGATGATAGAGGCACTGGCAGGCTTCCAAATTGCTTTAAAATTGTAAATATATCAAAAAAACATTGCCCACTGATCTCTCTATATATAGCAGTGTTTCATTTTAATCACAGTAGAACACAGATTTTTGGTATTTTAATGAGAGAATTGGGGGGTTTTATCAGAGAATGTGCAATTTGTAAAAGGGGGGCACCAGGATCTTTGCTGGTGAGGCAAGTGACGAGACCCGGGCAGAGGAGTCTCCCCAGGGCCAGCACCAGGGACCCAGCTGGAGGGCAGACGAGGTGGCTGATCTGGCTGTTTGTGACCAGGAGGACATGCTCCGACAGTTCAAAGCAGGCCACCGCAAGGAGTACATCTTCTGGGCAATAGCTGCCCAGATGGGAGAGCAGGGGCATCAGAAGACATGACAGCAGTGCTGCCCAAAGGCCAACTGTGCAGACAAGGCCCACTAGCAGCTGCCCCAGAAGTGCAGAAGGCTCTGCTGCAGTGCCCGTGCCACACTCTGGCAGCTGTGTGGTCCCCATCTAGGTCTGGCAGGTGCACAGCCATGGGGCCACGGGTCCAAGGGGGCGGATGCTGTCGCAGATAGCAGCAGGTCACAGCCAGGCAGCAGCCCCCACTGCCAGACTGCTGCAGTGGGTATAGGGTGCAGGGGCCACCCTAGGTTAGGGCTGCTTCAGCAGTCCAGCTGGCACAAGGGGCTTGTGTCCCCAGATACCAACTAGCTGGGCCTCAGAAGCTCCTGAGGGCAAGTAGCCTTGAGCTGCTCACCACAGCAGCTTTTTATACTGCCCCAGCCTCTAGGTCCCCTGGCTGAAGATCCAGAAGGAGCTGGGCAGGGCCAGTTTGTCCCAAGTGGCACACCAAAGTGCATGTTCAGGCACATGTGCTGAGGCACAAATCTCCAGCACAAATTTGTGCCCCCGCTATTTGAGCTGCTGCAAGTGCACGTGCCTGCATGCGTGAGTGCACTTTGGGAGTCCAGTGATACCCTCCATCACAGTCTTCTTGGTCTATATCCAGTACCTGCTACAGGCAGGTTTACTCCCAAACCAAAGAATATAATGAGACATTATTTCTGGTAAGAGTGACTGGGCAGTATGTGAAGGAGAGAGCAGTAAGCACTGTCCCCTTCTCTTCATTTAGAGTGGAATGAAAATTGAACAGCGAAGTCCCCATCCGCACTATCATTTTGTTTCACGGTGAAACCACAGGGAACAGTGAATTTCACAGAACAGTAACATAAAAACAGCATGCCTGCTGGTTTTATGGTCACACAAATGCAGGACCATAATACCATGATTAAAGGGCACAGGATCCAAGTCAGACCTTCTGTATGTAGTGACCTTGTAATCTTCCCCTATCTTCAAGGCAGGGTTGCCCTCCTTTATAAGTACTTTTTCTCCAACTTGTGTTACTGGGATTGAATATCGTCAACCCAAGCAATAGCTGTTCTAAAACAGCTTTTTATACTTGTTAACTGCAGAATAGCCTGGCTCTGTCTTTCAATGGCTGAGCATTTTCTTTCCTGTCTTATTCCTCAATATTGTACATTGCTATATACACCAGAAACCTAATCTTCACTGTACTTTGGGGGAAACAAGCAATTAAAAGTTGGGCCTCACACAGGAATTAATGTTGTGGCTTCATCTATAGCTATTCAGAGGCTTCTGAAACTTTGAAAACTTTTTGAGGAAACATATCTGAGGTTTGCTAGCAAACCCTGAACCAGCTGAGGGTAAAGTGGTTTTGAATGTAGCTGTCCATAACACTTCCTTTCCAAAAACCACTGATATCCGATAGTAGCTCTGCAGTTTCATGCTATACCCAGCTGTTGGCTTCTTGGAATCCATGGTTTAACCTGACTAGAAGAGCTGGTTGAGATGTATTTTTTCCCTGTTAATTTGATGTAAAAATTTTGCTTTTGTAAAACGTGCTTTGTAATTTTGTTTTTTCTATATAGGCCTATAGAAACTGCCAACAACTAACTTCATTTTTTCAAAATAAACTTAATTTTTCAGCCAAATGGAAGGGGTTTTTTTCCCCTATTTTTTTCCATTTTTGCCTGGAAATAATTCCCTACCAAAAAAACTTTAACAGATTTTCACCAGCTTTACTCCTTTTTCTTTAATTACTGAGTTTCCTGCATCTGTAGCTTAGATTACATGAAAAGTTTACAATTCACCTAAAATACATTTATCCTTAATACAGACTGGCCTCTGATTACTTGGTAGAGCAGTGATCTTATATTCCTCACGAGTCTTTAACAAAAAATGTATATTTTAGTTGATCAGTCCTTTCTTATCGTATCTGTAGGGAAGTGTAGCAGGGTGCAGCAAAGGTAGAGGTTGCTTTATCTGTTTTTTCTGGTGTAAGCAGCTGCAGCACTTTGCCTGCCTATAAGAGAGCTATCTTGTTTCCCAAGGGCCTGTTGATGTGTCCAGGTCCCCTTACACGCATTGTTTTATTCTGCAACATAAAACCTTTAAACACATTGTTAAACAAAGTATTTCTTCTACCCACTTTTGGCTGTTATTGCTCCAGGTCCTCTCCCTTTCATTCTTCAGCTTTAAGATCCACTTGGAGGGAGCCTGCTGCTTGCTCTCAATCCTGTGAACTAACCACCTCCCAGCTGGGTGTGATAGTTGTACACGGCTGGTCCCATACCCACAAAGAGTCAGACCATGCAGTTGCATGCTGGTAAAATATCCATGTTGTTAGAAAAATAGCCAGAAATGCTGGTGCGATAGGGAAGCAGGCAGAAGAAGTGCCATGTGGCAATTTCTGCTATTATTGAGGAATATGAAGTTTCTTAGACTGTTTTTTTTAGTTGAAGTATTTTCATAGAACTTATATTGACCTCAACAGAGTTGGGCTTGTGTGGAAATGATAAAATCCCCAGCAAAGCATCATAATCCCATAAGCATTGGACATGCTGTTTGATTAGTCTTCATTATTTGAATCATAGATGCTGCAAATATGTACATGCAGGAATTAGGCCCCTTTAGGCTCCAAACTTGATTTCAAGCGCATGCAAGTTCAATACTCCTACGTGGATGTCTCTGTCCTGTAGATCTGAGACACAGAAAGCTTAAATAAGAAGGGAACTGAAACCAACCTGTCCATGAAGAACAAGCCCTATCCTTCCTCTCTTATAGCTGTAATAACTTCCAAGCAGACTATAAAACAAATGCCAAGGATGTTGTATGTGCCATCATAATGCTGCAGAAAGTAAAATCAGACCGAAATGAACCATTTGGGCCTATTGTACTGGCAAAATCCAAATGAAACATAAAGGAAAATGCTACAGTAGTGAATAAAGAGTTTAGGATTTAAGATGTGCTGCTGTCTGAGGTGAACCTGCTGGGCTTGACTCAAACTGCGTCTGCTGCTGCCTGGTTCCCATGACTGCTGACCTTTTTAAAAAATTGATTTTTTTTTTTAAATTGTGCCTGAGGAGAAAGAAGCCCTTGTGGATTTTCTGCAGTGTCTCGGTTCTGTATTTGCCATCTTGGCTTCCCCCGCTGGCCTGTTGTGCTTGGGAGGAAAGGTTGCAATATCTTCCCATCCATGTGAGAGATGAAGGTCTCTCTTTAATTTGTGAAATCTCAAGGAAGTGTTATCTGATGGTTTGAATGTAATGAATCAGTCACAGTAATAACCTTTCACACCTGCACAGGAGTGTAATGTGCTTCACTTCCATAGGACTGTAAGGCACTTGAGCATTAAATGGTCCCTCCACCAAAGCAGGGGAGTAATTTATCCTATAGCATTTTAAATCATCATGCTCTAAAGCAGTTAGCTTTATGGGATCCCTGTCCACAGAGCAGGCAGAGGTTGGGTAGACCATTATTAAACACTTATTAATATCATCCTGCTACGGTCAGAACCAGCAGACCCTAACCAATGGCCGCTGATGTCTCTTTCTGACACCCCTTGCTGTCCCAAGTCTATTTTTGACTGATTTCCCTTGCCTCCCTGAACAGTAGCAAGGTATGTGTTTTCTCCAGTGTTTCTTCCTAGCAATACCAATCCTGTCAGAACATACCTGGGAGGGGATGACATCTGCAAAAGGTAAATTAATTTATGTAGGGCTTGAGCAACTAGTGGGAAGGGACTGAGTTTCTTAGTTTTGCTGGAGTGAAGAAGCCTATGTTGAATAAGCAAGAAGTGGCAGCAGAAAGCAACTGGTGGCTCCTGCAGTCAAGCTCTCAAGCTTGGTAAGGGGTTCTGGCTGCATATGGACAAGGGCTGCTTATGAAGCAATAGTCCTTTAAGAAGAAAGGCTGGGGGCTCCTCGGCCATCAGGCACGTGGTACCATACCTTGAGCAAACCCTGATTCCAGCAGGACTAGGCGATTTCAGTCTCAGAAGCGTCATTCTTAGCATACCATGCCATAGGAGGGCCCACAGATGCTGCACTCTTTAGTACAGACATTCAAAAAGCCCAAGTGTGAATCAATTGAATCTTTGCAGGTTAGTCTAACCTGTGTAGACTGAACCGGCAAGCAAGTGAAGAGACATTCACTTTTGATTTTGGAAATGCAGCTGCATGCTTGCAGTGGCTAGAGTGAGCCCTCTAGGGTGCTAGAGTGAGCCCTCCCTTCCCTTCCACGGTGGTTGGGTGGGGGAAAGCTGAGCAAAGGGAGGGGACCTGCATGTGATTGGGGAGGGGTTTAAACCCTCACCCCAGCCTGCAGGGACCCCAGCCATGGTGTGCCTGGAGGGGGCGTGGGGAAGCAGCTCTTGCCAGGCTTTTTGGGGGCACGGGGAATGAGCGTGGCCAGACCCTGGCAGCCTGGCATGGTCCCCTAAGGTGAAAGGGGCAGGGAGGGGGTTTATTCCCCCTCCCCTCAGGGGACCCGAGCCACGGTCTGCCTGGCTAAGGCACAACAGCCTCTGCCAGGGTTGCTCAGCCCTCACTGCTCCAGGGGCAGGGGCATGGCCAGATGCCAGTCAGCACGGCCCCCTGAGGCAAAGGGGGCAGGGAGGGGGGGTATTCCCTTCTCCCACTCGGGGACTGCAGCAAGGGTCTGCCCGCCTTCTGCCACTCACACCTGGGGGTCTGCCAGCCCACCTCTGCCACTTGCACCCGGCCAGGCAGACTCCAACTGGGCCCCCCCCCCGCCCGGGGGGAGGGGTGGGATGAGGGAATAAACTCCCTGTCTGCCCCCATCACCTCAGGCGGCCATGCTGGGCTGGCGTCTGGCCACCCCCCCACTCCTGCTCAGGAGAGAGAGCAGAGGGGTGGAGCCAGCCCTGCTGTCTGGAGCAGAGAGCACAGTCCAGCCCAGGGCTGCAGGGCATGCTGGGATGCTGGGGGACTCTGATTTAACTTAAACCCAGAAGGGGTCTGGGACAGAAGTTCCATAAACCCGTTTGACCTCACTGAGTTAAGTCTGGTACTTCATTCAACAAGGTTTATCTTAAACTAGTTTCAGCCATTTTAAAACTGGTTTATGTGCACTGAACTTTTGTTCTGTTACAGGTGTACACCAGTTTCTGATCACTTAAACTGGTTTATGTATAACTTCTGTCCCTAGCCCTTGGGGGTTTTAAATTGAACCAGTTTGCTGATGACACTAAGATGTGGGGCAAGCTGGACACACTTGAAGGGAGAGAGAGGCTGCAGCTAGATTTAGACAGACTACAAAAGTGGGCAGATGAGAATAGGATGGGGTTCAATGTAGACAAATGCAGGGTGCTGCACCTTGGGAGAAGGAATCCGCAGCATACATACAGGCTGGGGAGTTCCCTTCTTGAAAGCACAGAGGCGGAAAGGGATCTCGGAGTCATTACTGACTCCAAGATGAACATGAGCCGCCAATGCCAGACCGCAGCCAGCAAGGCCAGCCATACCTTGTCATGCATCCAAAGGTGCATCTCAAGCCAGTCCGGAGAGGTGATACCCCCCGTCTATGCGACTTTGGTCAGGCCGCAGTTGGAGTACTGCGTCCAGTACTGGGCGCCGCACTTCAATAGGGATGGGGCCAGCCTGGAGAGGGTTCAGAGTAGGGCCACCCGCTTGGTGAGAGGGCAGCAGGACAGGAGAGAGAGAGACTGAAGGACCTGAACCTGTTCAGCCTCAGCAAGAGGAGGCGGAGGGGGGGCCTGGTGGCTGCCTACAAGCTCATCAGGGGAGATCAACAGCAAACAGGTAGAGCCCTTTTCTCCCCAGCACCACCTGGGCTGACAAGGAACAATGGTAATAAGCTGATGGAGAATAGGTTGAGGTTGGAGATCAGAAAGCAATATTTTACAGTTAGGGTGGCCAAAATCTGGAACCAACTTCCCAGGGAAGTGGTCCTCGCCCCTACCTTGGGCATATTCAAGAGCAGGTTGGACGATCACCTGTCTGGGGTCTTGTGAACCCAGCATTCATTCCTGTCTGTGGCAGCAGGTCAGGCTAGGTGATCTGTTCAGGTCCCTCCTGACCCTAGCTACTATGAAACTATGAAACAGTTTCCCACACAGTTCCTATTGAGCTGTTTTTAACTCGTGTTACATATTCATTAATTAAAACCAATAACTGTTCAGGGCTGGCCAGCTTCAGTGACACAAAAACAATAGAGAAACTGATTATGGTCAATATTCCCTGATTATTTTTCCCCCCACCTACATTTTTCTGAGACACAAGGGAAGATATAAACATTAAACCAACAAAGGTCCCAATGCCCAGTTTTGATGCCTAAAATTGGAACGCAAAGATAAAAGGATCATTAAGAAGAACTTATCAGAAATGTTTCTGTCTACTTCATTTTAAATAGCTACAGTGCCTGTAAAATATCGAAAGTACAAGCCTTACTTTTCAGTGGATTTAATTTCCATTATAAATGAAAAAGCAGAGTCTGAAAGTAGAATGATTGATGGACATAGCCAGCCATTTATTATGCTCCAGAAATAGTCTCAGACTACAAGCAAAAAATAATATCTCCAAAAAAGAGCAAGGATTGAACATGAAAGTTAAGGATTGAAATGTCACCATAAATTAGGATGAGAAACCTGGAGTACTTGAGCAAAATAGTTAGAACACAGAAGCAGTGAAACCATGTGGATAGGTCAGGAAAGTGAAGTCATATCACAGCAATGCTTGCTATCCAGAGCCACCCCCCAATATTTTCACTTCTGCTGTAAGAACTTGCCCTTCCATATTATATAATTGATGCTATGGTGATTGGGATCGGGCAGCTTTCTCTGAATAACATAAAGAAATTCCTCCTTCCATTTTCCTGAGGGCTACAAAAGCACCCAATGAAGTAGTACTCTTTCCATAGTAGCACTTACAGACCAGAAATGAGTCAAAGACCTAAAGTACTTAACAACATATGTATGAGACCTTGCCTCAGAGAGTTCACCGTCTATATAGACAGCTCAGGACAGAGAGGGGATCATCCTGATTGTAAGGCAAAGGGGAACCAAGACCTAGAGATGAAGTAATTTGCCTGAAATCACACGGGAATCACAGAACCAATAACTGAATGTCCTGAGTACCAGCTCCTTTGCCTGAACCACAGGACCTCTTCTTCCTGTCAGCAGAGTTGATGTGCAAATCCACGGTGGAACTACAGCTAGTCGTGGGGGGGTACAAGGCAAAAGTGTTTTCTGGCAGGGAAGGAAAATGTCCATTTCTCTTCCTGGAGCATTCGGGTTCAACAGAAGCTGAATTGCTTAGTTCTCATGTGTCCCATAGGGCGTCTAGGTACCGGGCTCGGGGTTTTCTACAGAAGATCTGACGTAGTTCAGAGTGTAGGTGAGAAAATCCTGTGAGTCAGGAGGTTTAGTTAGTGAAGGGAACTCTCTGAAGGCCTAACGCTGCTGTTACGCATCTCTGGGAAGTAATCCTATTTCAGGGCATACTCACTAGCAACATCTGGAGTCACAAAGTGTATTTGTACTGAAATGGGCTAGTTGTCTTGGCACACAGCCTTTTAAGGAGAGGAATTCTCATCTTAAGAACAGACTAGTCAGGGACGTGTTCTCTGATATTCCTAAACCAGTAAGGGTGGATGCCAAAAAGGGTTATGATGTGGGAGGGATTAGATATAGCCTGTTCATATGCATTCACACTCTCTCTCTGAAGTGCCTACTACTGCCACTGTTGGAGAGGAGATACAAGGCTAGATGGACCATGAATGTGACTCAGTATGCTGCTTAAGCATCTCACCAACACAAATGCCACACACTGCTCAAACCATTGCCAGCTTCATCAGCTTCACCAACCTACACTACTATGTTTGCTCCACAGTTGGCAAAATGAGCACCCCAACCCCATTGATGCTGCTGTGATTCAAAGAATGAACACTAGTCCTCAGATTTCCCCATACAAGGGAGCTTTGTTTCATTATTTCTTATCCTGGAGGGTGGTTCTGATCCGTGATAACACCTAGCCTCTTAACAGCAATTATTTTTACTTGCCTCTGATAAGGGCCCTTATCAAACTCTTAGGGTGGGAAAAATCAGTGCGGAGTGGAACACTTCCCTGGAGTCTCTTAAACCTACTATTTTATTAGCGTAGCCTCCCTGAAGACAGCACGCTTCTGATTCTGCTCTGCCTCTCAAAATAATTGCATCTCTCTGTAGCAGGCAGGGTCCAGAGAGACAGAAAGGTGCAGGACACAAAACAAAAGTCATAGCAGTAGCAGAGCCGGAAGCAGTAGGTTTGGGATTTGATGCGCCCAGGGCACAGGATAGAGCACCACCATAAACCACTTGGTGAATTTGTGCCAGAACCAGGCAAGCTTGATATAACCAACAAAAAGAAAAAGCCAGCAGGTAGCTGCACACAGTATGCACTTTGCACATCAGTATAGGAGCACTGACCTCGCGTGTACCTGAAGTCAAGAGTTTGGATCCTAGAGGGGCCTAACTCCTGGTTGTTCATGTTTACAGGCTTTGGGGCCTATGCTTCTTTTCAACCAAGTCAAGGGAGGAGCTGAAAAGATGCTGAGAAGCAGTCCGGTCAGTCAGAAGTGAGTTGCTCTTATTCAAAGGCTGAGAATCACTGAAAGGACTTTTAACAAAAGGAACTTGCCTGCCTTGTCTTGGTTATGCCTATCAAAAAGCACGTCCAATGCTTATAGGATTATAGCGCTGCTGCCAGGGATTTTATCATTTATGCACAGACCTTGCTCTTTGCTGGCGGTCAGTATAAGTTTTATGCAAATGCCTCAGTTGAAACAAAATATAAGTAGCTTCATATTCCTGAATAATAGCAGAAATGGCCATATGGCACTTGTTCTGCTGCCCAGTTCAGGAATGAAGTATTTGATGAGGATTACATGTTGGAAAGCATGCTGTACACTGCCCAAGCCTTCTTTGAGCTCTCTTGGGTTTGGTAATTCCTGTGGTTTCTTAGCCCTAGAAGCATCAAAAAGACAGGAACTGATTAATAAATCAGTGACAAATTCTGAAAAGCTGATCTTTGTGAACTCATCTCTCTTGCCTCCTACATTTTCCCAGGAGACTTTTCCAGGCATCAGCATGGCACACTCTCCCACTCAGCACCACATGAGCCAGACTGAATCCAGTTCTGGTGGTGTGGGTTTTTCTCCCACCCTGCCATCACCCATTCTTGCCAGTTCTCACTGGGATAATCCCTGCATGACTAGTTTTTTTTAAATCCATCCCCCTTCCCCTTCTCCTTTTGTATTTGAAGCAGGAAAGTAAAGGGTCTAGAAATTACTCTGGGGGTGTTTGCAGCAGTGCCTGTGAAAGCATGAAGAGTTGCTGAGGCTGTGTGCGCCTTGGTTTACTTGCTAACCTTTTCAGATGTCAGCTTGAAACCAGCTGAGAAGTAATCAATTCCCCCCTCCACCCAGTTTCTGTATAACGACAATACCACGCAGATGACAGGCGTGAAGCAAACCAGCCTTTGACAACACGAAGCACTTCAGAGCTAATTGCCAGTTTCAATCTGAAGTCGGCAAGTGGATAAGATAAAATTGTCACCCATCAACTTAATCTGTATCCGGGTGAGTTCAGGAGTCGGTTCTTAGCTGTGGCGATTTAAACCTTCCCTTATTAGGAAACGTGTTTTGTATGAACTTTTTGTTTCTTTCTGTAAATTAGAGCTGTTTTAATGAAAAAGTGGGGAGAGAAGGCTGTGCTAATTCGTAAGTGCCTCTCTTTGCCTAGTGCTTTTTGTCCTTGGATCTGAAAGCACTTGACAGTAGCAGCCAAATGTTGTTATCCCTGCCCACAGATAGTGAAACAAGAAGAAATGACTTTCCCGAGCCAGTGACTGAGTACTTGGGTCCCCTGAGTGCCAGACCTTGCTGCCTCTCCATTTTATTACTTGGATTCCAGGGCCAGACTAAGGAAGTGACCCATCTGGAGTAGGAGAAAGAAAAGAGACACGGGGCATGACTCAGTAATCAGTCAGCTGATTTCACACTGGTGTGAGCTCAATGTCACCAATAGAATTAGGGTTAGGGTACAAGCTTCTTTACAAGTTGAGTGCCGAGGGTCTGAAACAGGTTCCCCCCAGAGGTGGTGCAGTCATCTACCCTGGCGATCTTCAAAAAGCATCTTGATGCCCATCTTGCTGGGGTCATCTGATCCCAGCTATCTTTCCTGCCTAAGTGCAGGGAGGCTGGACCCGATGATCTTATAAGGTCCCCTCCAGCCCCTAACATCTATGAAACTACCACTGATTGGCATAACTGTGGAGGATGTTAGAGTAAGCACCTTTGATAAAATCTAAGCGAGTCTAGTTGAGCAGACCCAGGTAATTCTCCTTTAAGAGAATCACGCAGACTGAGTTGCACAAACAGTTCCCTGAAAAGCAAAAGCTGGATCCAAACTGAGAGAGCACAAACTGTTTCACTCTGCTTTGTTTGGATAAGATTCTGCATCTTTAGTTACGAGCCCTTTCACATCAGGCCTTTGGTCCTGAGATCACATCAGCCTTTTGTTCCTGGTTCAAGACATTTTGAGCTTAATTATTACAGAAATGATGATTAGTTTAAGCTCCCTCTGACTTTTCAGCATATAAGTTAAGGACCCTTAACATCTTTGAGGCACTCAGATTTACCTACTTTGGAATTTAGCCAGGCATAACTGTCCTGCCTAACTGAAAAGTGCCATATAGGGTCTGTAAAAACTGAGTGGACCTTTAAGTCTGTCTGAAAGATGGCGGCACAGTAGCAGCAGTGGTAGTTCTGTCTGTTTGCTTGTATTGCAGTGCATGGAGAACCCAACCAAGAACAGGTCTATGTTAAAAACATGCATCATAAGAAAACCCCTGCTCCAGAGAGGTAAGGGCATGTGTAGATGAAACAGGGGCCCTAAATTGAAGCGGTGGGTTTTTAAAAACACTGCTTCAATTTAGGGCCGATTAAACCCCTGTGATAGGCACACATCCACTTACCTGCCTCTCCAGCAGTGGGGAGGGGAGGGGAGGGAATGGCGAGCTGCAGTCCCTGGGCTCCAGGGATGAAAAGTGCCATATAGGGTCTGTAAAAACTGAGTGGACCTTTAAGTCTGTCTGAAAGATGGCGGCACAGTAGCAGCAGTGGTAGTTCTGTCTGTTTGCTTGTATTGCAGTGCATGGAGAACCCAACCAAGAACAGGTCTATGTTAAAAACATGCATCATAAGAAAACCCCTGCTCCAGAGAGGTAAGGGCATGTGTAGATGAAACAGGGGCCCTAAATTGAAGCGGTGGGTTTTTAAAAACACTGCTTCAATTTAGGGCCGATTAAACCCCTGTGATAGGCACACATCCACTTACCTGCCTCTCCAGCAGTGGGGAGGGGAGGGGAGGGAAGGGCGAGCTGCAGTCCCTGGGCTCCAGGGCGCGGAGGCGGGGGCTGTTGCTTCCCTCTGCGGCAGCAGTGCCCTCAACAGGCACCCAGCTCGGGTGGTCCCAGGGGGCACTGCAGCCCCAGCGGGAAGCACTGGGCCCCTGCACAGCCTTGGCAGGCAGGCAGGCTCCATGCGGGGAAAAAAAAAAATGATCAGGCTTGATGCTTTTCTTGGGCGGACCCTGCCTTCCCGGGCTGCTGCCAGGCTGCCTGCAGGGCTTTCTGCAGAGCTGCACAGAGCCCAGCACTTGGCTTCGCGTCTGTAGGGGCAGCAAACTAAAACTGCTCAGAGGAGTTTTAGTTTGCTGCGCCCCAAGACATTTAAGGTGCATTACACTGCTGAATTTCCTACAGCGGCTGAAATTAATGCCCAATACGCTGCCATGGTGTGCAAACACTGACACCTTTAAAGCGGTGCAAAAGCATTTAGTCCACTTTAAAGTGTCGTGCACACACCCCCCTCGTTTCATACAAACCGCTTTTCACAGATGAGCCTGTGAACTTCACTTCATCAGCCCCCTAGATACAGAAACTCATGGAATCAATATAGACATTGGATTTATGACACACTATGACATCTGACTCCCCAGGTACCTCTCTACTTTTACCTGCTATATCCCCCTTCTCCCTGCCCCCCACCCCCTCTCCCAGCTTGTCTCTCACCCTCTGATTCCTCAGTTTACATCTTCAATGACTGGCTTTCTTGCCTGTATGCCAGCCTCTGGCTTTACTATTCCTTCCATCCAGGAAGAGCACACACCAACCGCAGGTGCTTTCTCAGCATGAGGAAGGGTTTTTAAACCCAAAAGCTTGATAAGATATATTTCTCCAACTACTCAGTTGGTCCGATAAAAGATAACAGATTCACCCAAAGAACCTTGTCTAGCGATGTCCTTAGACCAACACAGGTACAACCTACAGCCCACCCCCCACTTAACACACACAAGTGTCAACAGTTAGAGGTGCAGTTTCACAAAAACCCCAGCACCTATCTCCTTGAAACTTGGCAGGCTTCGTGGCCTCAGGAGGGGCTACCATGCCTGCTGTTTTCATCCAAATCAGCTAAAAAATGACAGAGTTATCAGTATTTTAGTGATTCCCCATTATAGTCTATGGCCGAATCTCCAAATTGGTGTCAAAATTCTGAAACAGATTCGGCCAAATTGAATCAGGACAGTGATCCAAAACACTGAATTGAATCACTGTCCCTCCGAAACAGCTGAAGCCGAACAGAGCCATTTCGCACAGCCCGACCAAATAGGCCAAGCAGCTGGGGAACACCCTGGGCACTAAGGGCACTGCTTCCAAAGGTGCTGGGCAAGCATTTCTTAGGGTGATATCTTTTACTGAACCAACTGCATAATTGGGATAGAGTTGGACAATCTTTCAAATACAAGACATTCTGTATCAGGTCTGAGGAGTGAAAGCCAGGACAGCGTAGTCAGCTACTGGGCACATTCTGTCCTCATTGAACCCAGGAGGAGTTGGGGGTGCTCAGCAACTTTGAAAGCCAGATTACATGCATTTGCCTTGGTGCTCAGAGAGATGCAATACGTTATTGAAATGTGTTTGTTGTAGAGCAGGTGCCCTCAAAACTCCTGGCCATTAGCCCTCCAGCTCATCTTTTACTTTCTGTGTGTTTGTATGTGTGTGTAAGTGTGTGTGTGTGTGTGTGTGTGTGTGTGTGTGAGAGAGAGAGAGAAATACAATATTTTGTCACTTCAGTGAAACAATAAGATACCTTTTTAAGGCAGAATTGCTGCTCCCAGTACCTTGCCCAGGCCAGGGAACAGAAGCCCAGCCCTGACAGCATCAGCTCCTTGAGGGAACAGTAGAACGTAGCGCAGGCTCCTGTGCTGGGTTTCCATACCTGTTCTCACCCCCAACATCCTGAGTCATGTTGCACACATGAAGTGCTTCATTTTTTGTAAGTGTCAGCTATCAAGGGCAACTTTTGGGTTCAGATTTCAAACCTTTGAATGTTTGAATCCATTCCCTTAACCCCATTCCCACTTGCAAAAAAAAACCAGATTCAAATTTGGATTTCAAACTTGCATCTTTTTGGAGAAGTAGGGATCTGTAGAAATGCAACATTCTTAACTTGAGTTTGGAAGCCTAGTACTTTTGTTTTCCTGGCTTGTCTGTGCAGAATAACTTCATCAACTTCATTTCCAGTGGATTCAGCCTTGATACATCATCAAACATACTTGGATGCAGTCCCCTTGCTCTGGTACTTGCATCAGAGCCAAAGAGCTGCAAATGGGGATTTTAGACCCCTGTTCTTTGTGGTTACAATAGCAAATCAGCTTTTCCAACCATCTGTAGTAGTAGGATGGTGAGAGGGCAATCAGAACTGGACTCTGCTGAGGGTTACTCTCAGATTCATTACCTTACTCTCTTTGTTTTTCCATTTATGTGTCATTGCTGTTGTATTGTAACCCTGCTGCCCCCTAGCCTGACCCCTGTGTTTCCATTGCAGATCATAGGTCTGGTGATTCTGTGCATTGGCATATATGCAGAAGTGGAGCGGCAGAAGCACAAAACCTTGGAAGGGATCTTCCTGGCTCCAGCTGTGATCCTGCTTCTCCTGGGCATCACTATGTTTGTCGTTTCCTTCATCGGAACAGTTGGATCCCTCAGAGACAACCGGACACTGCTGAAGATGGTAAGGCCTTCCTCCCTGTTTCATCCTACATGGTGTAGCCTGAGTCCTGTGTCTTACAGGTGTGGGTCAGTCAGCATCCCAGGATCTATCCAAACCAGAAACTGAATGAGTTTCCTTCCATATCACTTGCAGCTTTTCATATATTAGCACAGAGTCGTCTTGCGAGAAAGTGAACAAGGGAAAGAAAGGGTGGCCTGGTCTGTAGCATTTCCTCCATACCAACATCTTTTAGGGAACCTGTTTGACATGGAAAGACTCTAGTAAGTGAAGTGTTATGATTGCATGTTTATGGGTGGCACTGAAGTGATGACCTGCTGTTGCTGAATAGGTAACGTTTGCCTTCATGACCGTTGATCTAAATACATTGAATGCAGTTTTCCTTTTGCTGCCAGCTGTTAGTATGCAGCTGAATCCATTTTCTGCGAAAATATATCCAGGTCGCTGTGTAAACCCTGATCCACAGTGGCTTTGAGCTGATCCACAGTATGCTTGATGTGTAAACCCTGAGCCACAGTATTCTTGAAGAACAGGGTGTAAAACTGAGCCCTCATGCTGCATCAGAGGTGTTTATGGACCATTTCTTCCCCAGTATATGGTGGGCTGGGTAGAAGTGGGAGCTGAACACCTGAGAAAATGTGTGACTCCTGCTCATTTCGGTTCACCTTGCTGACAAGCAGCAATTCAAGGAAGCAAACATTTGTGTTAGTCAGTGCTGGGTTTTAATTAAAGGAAACTTTCAGCAGTAACAAATGGAGAGGCCAAGGGTGGCCAAACATATTCCTCCCCACTTGCCTTTTCCCTTGGTCCAAATGCTAAGCTAGCCTCGAGGTTTGTTTGTCCCATCCTCCTCCTCCTCTGTATTTGCCATCCTCTGTTCCAGCCACACCTTCACATGGCTTCCTCCCACCTCTGCCCCATAAGTTTAAGGCAAGCCATTGGTGTCCCCCATGGTGGAATATGATGCTCTTGGGCATTGCAGTCCTACATGATGTGTTTGCATGGAAGGACTCTGATATGTGCAGATCAGAAGAGAAGCCAGTGTGGCAGCAGCAGCCTGCCTGGTATATTTTAATTTCAGAACTGGTGCCTAAGCCTTTTCTCATTATCTGTGGTTGAATGCCTGACAGTATCTGCAGGATGTGCTGTGGGGTTCCTTCTGGGTTCAAACACTAAGTTATTTTAGGGATGTAATTCCAGCTCTGGCTTAGCAAACTCTCTGCTGTTAAGTTTATTTCAGCTCTGACAGCTCAAAGAGCAACTAGCTTCACTTCCTTTTGCAGAGCAGTTTTAATGGCAGGGAAATTTTCCCTTCTTAGTAAAAACTCCAAGAGATATAAGACACAGGGGACCAAGCACCGGGCTTAGTTCTTAACTTCTTCCCAAAGGGTGAGTTGGAGCTTTGTAGTGCTGCTGTTGTTGGACAGTTGTGGCTCGCTGCAGTTTATTGTGTGCCTTTACTGTTGGGGTGAAATGTGCCCAGGATGGTAGTCCCTTCTGAGGCCGTGAAGCCTGCCAAGTTTCAAGGAGATAGGTGCAGGGGTTTCTGTGAAACTGCACCTCAAACTGTTCAAAGCAAAACTCATGACACTTGTGTGTGTTAAGTAGGGTGTGTAGGTTGTAGCCGTGTTGGTCTAAGGACCTCAGCAAACAAGGTTCTTCGGGTCAATCTGATATCTTTTATTAAACTGAGTATTTGGAGAAGTATATCTCAGTAAGCTTTCGGGTTTAAAAACCCTTCCTCATGCTGAGGAAACATCTGCAGCTAGTGTGTGCTCTTCCTGGACGGAAGAAATAGTAAAGAAATTTGGGCTGTCTGGCTCTGCTCACAGGAACAGGCCTTAAAAGAGGTTAGAGGAGAGGTAGGCGACCCCCAGGATACATGCCAGAGCATAGCATGCAAAGGCACTTTGCTTGGCATGTGCACTTCGGGGCGGACGGCAGGGAAGGAGACAGGGCTGATCGAGCCCCTTGCAGCTCTCCTTGCAGCTCTCCTGCCATCTGCCCCTGGCATGCCAACATCTCACAAGTCCAAGTTGTAGGTATTTTTGGCGCTCTGCCCAAAACCGTTGCCAGCCTCTGTGTTAGAGGTTGTGGGGAGTTGTACTTTATGAGCTGGGAACTGATTAGATAAGAGCCAGTGTTGTCAAAGCACCTAGCCCATAGCTGGGAACTGCCCTAGCTGATGCTGTGCCCTGGGAAGTTCCCAGCTCTTTAAAATCACGTGTGGCATTTGTGTTGTTTGTTTTGTAGCCATGCAGACATGCAAGGAGGCCCTTCATCAGGCTGTCAATCAGAACTGAGCCAGGGACCTCAGGGTGTCAAAGCACGAGCCTCAACGGTCTACAATAAAGAATGGGGGCCATTGGCTTGTTGGGAGTAGTAGTCCCACCCACCCAAATGCATAGACTCCCTGCTAGAGAGGGGGAAGAGGCACACAGGGTTAGTATGGGCAGCACTCACAAGGGCTCTGCTAATCATTCCTGATTTTCAGAGACCTTCAGCAGTTCAGATTCCTCCTGCAGGTCACCACTTGTAACGATGAGCCTAGACAGCTTGTTAGAGAGGGCTGAACCTAGGACTTCTGGATCAGGTTGATCCTAAGCTGAACCTAGGCTGCTTGTGTGAGATACAGAATGGCCTCACCGCCAACTTCTGTCATTATACCCCTTCCCCAGCCAGGACTGTGTCTGTTGAAGCCAGTCCTCAGGCAAGGGTGATGGTAGTCACCTCTTGCTATTTGCTGGGAGTTTCACTAGTAAACCCTATGCTGCCGAGGGGTCTTTCAGGAATCTGCTCAAATACTGCAGAAATGGGAGCAAGGTAGATAGCCATCTGCCTGTAGCCTTCAGTGGTGCTACAGGTAAAAACCCAGCCCATCGATATTTCAAATTAATATGTGCCGGCTGTTTTGAATTCAGCCTGGGATGTTGCGAATGCACAGATCAAGCTTTCTTTGTTCCACTTTGCTGGGTATGACGTCAGTCTGTGGCTTCGCAGCAGCTCAGTTTACACATCACTGACTGTTCAACCTCATTCAGTTCTCTCTCAGTAAGTAACTCACTTTCAGATGAATGACCTGGGATGCTCTGTAGAGCAATCTTGCTACAGCACACGTTTATGGAATATTAATGGTCTGGATGGAGAAGTTAATGCCATTCCTCAGTCTTTATCGGCTGCCAGTCTTGTTTGATTTTTTTTTTTAATTAAACACTCCTAATAACTTATTCACAGAGGTGTTTTGATGGCTTGTTGCTTTTAAAAATTGCACAGTCCTTGCTTCTTGAATGAACATAGATATTTGCTTAAGTAAGAGAACCAGTATTGTCTTTGCTTCCATAGCAATAATTGCCTACGATATATATAGTTAGCATAATATTCCAGTAGCTGGTTTCTTCCTAGCATACTTTGCAGGCATTATGCAAATACTGTTATATCATCTGTAACATGACTGTTTGGTCATGTTACAAGTGAATGGGTAATCTCAAGGAACTCTAATGAATGTGCAAGCAGGAAGAACAGGTATTTCTAATATTACCCTTTATAGATATGTTATTCACATACTGCAGTGAATGATGAAAATTGCCATGAGGATCTTCATTTCACTGCATTTACTCAGGAAATGCCATATGTGTATTTCAGAGCTCACAGTATTTTGCTAAACTGTTTTATGAAAGGAGCTAAAGCTGAAGGAATATCCAAATTAATTGCTTTATTGCACAGAGGCATGCTTAAGGCCATATTTACAAACTAGTATACTATTTTAGTTGCTTTGTGTTGATTTTAGTGAAAAGGGCATTTTGCAAATATTTTTAGCATATTTTGCTTTAAATTTAATAACATAATAGTGCCTAGACATTTACAGTCACGTAGCTTCAGCAGTGGAATTGCTTCATGCCGCTCACGTCCGTTGGGCACTCCTGCCTGCAACAGGGTAAGACCCGCATTGACTGACCCCTAGTAGTCATAAATCAGGTGAATCCTTCAACCAGCAGGTTTTATTTCCTTCCTTGATTTTTTTTCCTGGATATTTTGCTTGCCCGTGCAGATGCTGCGTCCCTTTGCATCTTGGTTTCCTCAGCAGTCTGTGACAGAGATGTCAACTGGTAGAATAAGCACGTTGTCTTCCACTTGTCACCTTTAAATGTAACTTTGAATTGCAACATGCATTTTATTTTCTTCCATGCTGCTACCACGTTTATCATTCCGTTGTCATTTTTAAGAAATATACTGTGCCGCCTTCTCCCTGTCTTTAATTTTTTCCAAGAGGAATCATTTTGAGTCCTAAACTTCCAAGAAGATTCATCAAACATCTTGTATTATTATTCTTTAGGCTGCTAAGTGCTGTTTATGGCTGACACTGTGTTTCCACTGTTCTCATCCAAGTTAGGAAGTGAAATAAAAATGACACATTACATAATGGTAATTTCAGATTTATAGCAATTTTGAGGGCAGCAGATGCAAAATCTCATAAATTTCATGTAGCAAGCTGTAGACTAGATCAGTTTTGCAGTTAACGATAGCCAAAAGAAAAAAAAAATCTAAAAATATGTTACTGTGGTTATCAAGCGCTATATGCCTGATAGAGAGAAGAGTGATAGAAAAGTATTTTGTGAAGTTTCTGAAGTTAGCACAATAAAACAACCAGCACTGCTAATGCTTTTTGTATCATGCTGCTATCCTCAGCTCCTAAAACAAATGTGCTGGCAGGGGTTGTTCAGCTGGGAGACTTCCTGTTAATTAAGGCCTTTAGCACAAGTGCTTTCAAACCTACTGTGTGAAGGATCAAAAATAAACCCAGGCTTTTATAAATTCTGCATGTAATCTGTCCACCCCATGGAAAAGTCTAACAGGATTCATTATGAACATGAGATTTTTCCGTTTACTCCTAGAGGAAAGTTTTAGAGACTGTCAAGATGACCGTGGTGCTCTGGGCCTGGATTAATATTTAGGCCATGACACTGTGCTGGGGCAACTTCACATGAGAGAAAATAACTGGTGAGGGGATAAGGCCTCTGTTCTGAGTCAGCAGGTGTAAAACCATTTGGGATTGTTTTTTTATAAGCACATTTGGTTCAGCTCCTTGGTAAGGAAGTTTTCCAAAGATACTTTAGCATCTGTGGTGCTAGCAGATCCTCCTCAAAATAACTCTACTGAATCCTATCAGCTGTTTCTTTCTGCTCCCCTCCTCCCGGCCATGAATAAACATATGAAAAATCTAATTCTTTAATGAGGAGCTAGGTGTGATTTGACTGCGCATGCAGACATGACATGAAATTTGAGCCTTGCTATTACATAAGGAGGAACCAACCCCTTTACATTAATTTGTGCAAGCTGATGGAGAGCTGCCTTATGATGTTCCTGTTCAAAGGAAGGCCTACCTTAGTGTCACCCGTAGCCCTTTTGGCTCCAGGGGCACTATTATGGTGATAAGTACTATTTTAGTGTGAATAAGCGGCTTGCTCTGCTAGAAAAGATCCCTACACATGCTGCAAAATCAAGAATAGCAGCAGCATTTTGCAGAATAAGGCCCCTCTCTACCCAGATTCCCTTGTACCATGCACCCTGCACCTTGGCATCTTAGTACCACACTCGAGAAATAAGAAGCACAGGGTGGATGCCTTTGTGGTGGGGTACAGAGTGTGATGTGGATAGTAGACCTTGTGGTTCACATGGCTTGGACTGGTTGAAGATAACTTTTGCATTATTCTTCTAGGGGTAGAGTAGGTCAGAGGAGACCTACCGGAGTTTCTTTTTCATATGGTAAGCATAATGGAGTTGAATACTCCAGGCACAAAATTCCTAACTAAAAGAACAGAAGGACAATGGAACAAGCTGCCCAGGGACATTGTAGAATCTGGGTAAGCATTTGTCTGCTATGTTTTAGGTATATCAGGGGTTTGGAGCAGATCAGTGCTTCTCAAAGTGGTGGTCGGGGGGGGATGGCATCAAGTGGCAACTGCCCACAGGTGCTGCCAACAGTGTCGGTGGCGACCTATGCCAGGGGGTGCACCGTCTATCTCCGGGGGTGCACGTGCATCCATGAGCACCCCCTACACGTTGCCAATGGCTGGGGGAGTATAGATACACTGAAGGGTAGGGCTGGGATTCAGAGGGACCTTGACAAATCTTGTGATCAAAAGAAATCTGGTAAGGTTCAATAAGGAGAAGTGCAAAGTCCTGCACTTAGGATGGAACAATGCCATGCACCGGTACAGGCTGGGAACCAACTGGCTAATCGGTAGCTCTGCAGAAAAGGACCTGGGGGTTACAGTGGACAATAAGATGGATGAGCCAACAGTTTGTCCGTCTGTGTTACCAAGAAGGCTAACAGCGTACTGGGCTGCACTGGTAGGAGCATTGGCAGCAGATCGAGGGAAGTGATTCTTTCCCTCTATTTGGCACTGGTGAGGCCACATCTGGAGTACTGCGTCCAGTTTGGGGCCCCCCGCTATAGAAAGGATGTGGACAAATTAGAGTCCAGTGGAGGGAAATGAAAATGGTTAAGGAGGGGGCTGGGGCACATGACTTCTGAGGAGAGGCTGAGGGAACTGGACTTATTTAGTCTGGAGAAGGGAAGACTGAGGTGGGATTTAAGAGCAGCCTTTAACTACCTGAATGGGGGTCTGAAGGAGGATGGAGCTGGACTGTTCTCAGTGATGGAAGATGACAGAACAAGGAGCAATGGTCTCAAATTGTATCAAGGGAAGTTGAGGTTAGATATTAGGAAAATCTTTCTCATGAGGAGGGTAATAAAACACTGGGACAGGTTACCCAGAGAGGTGGTAGACTCTCCATTCTTGGGAGGTTTTTAAGACCTGGCAAGACAAAACCTCGGCCGGGATGATCCAGTTAGGGTTGGTCCTGCTTTGAGGTCCTTCCTGTCCTCCTGAGGTCCTTTCTGACCTTCATTTTCTGTGAAATCTATGATCTTTCAAAGTAGAAGTGAATAGGCTGTAAGTGCTTGTGAAGCTTGCACCAGCTCATTGTACAAGGAGGAATTTCACCTTGCTGTGGTCTGCATCAAATGTCCATCCTTTACGCTAGCCAAGGTAAGAACATAGAACTGGAAGGGACCTCCAGTGTTATATAATCTTTTTCTTCTCCATGCTATTCCTTAAAAAAAAGCTTTTCTCGACTGGCTTTTATGGGTGACCGAATTGCAGATGAATTTTTAAAACACACGCTGCTTTTTTGAAAACTGCTTCTCTGACACACAGAAGCATTTCAGGGTTCCAGTTGCCAGTATGTGCAAAAGTCTTGCAAGACAGTCAATTCTCCAAACATGGCCAACCAAGGTAGGCAGCCACATAATTGTGTGGGTGCTCATTTACCCTGAACCAAATCAGTGATTTGCTCAGAGGCTTCCCTGTTATTACTTGCTTGAGGTAACTCTAAAGTTAGGTCATATGCCACCTTATTATACAGGGTCTATGGTCTAGGTAGAGCAGGACAGTAGAAGGGCACATGGTTCTGCTCTCTTCTCTGCCATTGACTTGCCATATAACTTTGGGCTGGGGCACTTCCCCTTTCCGCTGTGCATTCATTCTTCCATCAATAACATGTGGCTAGCAACACTGCCAGCCTCCCAGGGATACTGTGAGGATTAATCACTTAGTCTCTAAAGCTCTTGCTGTGCCCTGAGTGACGATTCTATGGAAATGCAAAGTGCAGCATTGGCTTAAGATCAAGTAGTTCAGTTATTCTATTACTCACCACAGACACTGTGCTCAGTGGCCCACAAAATGCAGAAATAAAGGCAGCCAGTGCCCTGAAGAGCTGCCAGTCTAGAAGATAAACATATATGGGAAGGTGGGAGGTCACTACTATCCCAGAGGTAGGAATAACTCAAAGGATTTCTCACCCCTGATAAGTGAAAAGCAGTTTCTGTTGGAGCATTGTATGTATAAGTTATCATGCTGATTGGCAGTAGTCTTGGAGAGCAACTCTTAGAGCTGAGCTGCTTTTTGCAAGTATTATGGAAAGGGTAGACTGGTTTACTAGGCAAGTAAAGGATGATTTTCCTTATACCTCATGAGCCATTTCTCATCTGCTGAAGTAAATTTTAGTGCTACATAACGTGTTTCCAATGTTACTCATCTCAAGGCCAACTGGCATTATAAAATGCAGTGTAATAGAAGGCAGAAGCACAAAAGAAGTCACTCCATGCCATAATAGCTATGTATTTTCTGTGGGAGTAGATAGGTAAAACAATTTTCTTGAAATATATCCAGCCTAGATTCTTAGTTGGAAAGAGCAGGAAAGCTCTTTCCTTAATGAATAGGACCAGAAATGTAGCAACCTAGCTGTTTCATTGGATCCCGGGGCCAGACTTTCTCATGTATCTCACAGATATGTATTGGTGAATGTGCTTTCGACATCCTATTAGAAGAGATCAGAGGGTTTTTGTATAAGATGAAACTCCTGTCCAATTGGTTGTATTTACAGCAATATGGAAAATCCGCTTGCTACAGCCAGTCTGCCTACCCCGACCTACAACTCGGTTCCTTTGCTGTAATTCTTATGGAGGAGTTTCAACAAGCAGGGCAAAGAACACATCCTTTTTGATGAGGCAAGGTTCAAAGTTTTATTTTCAGGACTGTTATTGTGTAGAAGTCCCCATACACAAACTCCTGTGTGTTGGGAATTTTGTAAATGGAATTGAACAAGTGCTCTCTAGAAGATGTGGAGAGTACATACAAAGCTGGATAGGGACTTGCTATTGCAGTGGGTGCTGAGAGGATTATTTCAAAAGGTATTTTGATGCAGGAGGGGAATTCTGCATATTTTAACCTTGCATTTTCCTTCAAACACTAGTCAATGGGCAGATAACCTATTACCTGGAGAAATTAGTGTATCGAAAATATAAGGTAGGTCTAAGTCAAGTCACTAAGCAAGCAATATTTTGTTAAAGACATGGCTGAGAATAGCATACAAAAATCATTCTGCTTAAAGAGATGCTAACATTGTCACTTGATTTGCCTATTCTGTTCTTTTCATCTGCCCTTTGTCTTTTTTTTTCTCTTGTGAACTCCTTAAGGAAAGGTGCTTCATCTGCACATCACCGAACACAATGGAGCTGCAATGCTGATTTGTCATTTAGTCACAGAAACAACAGCTTCATTGTGTTACAGTTGCATCCAGAGGTCCCAGTGGAGATTGAGTACCCTGTGTACCTGGTGCTGTACAAATATGGAGTAATGACCAGCCACTTCTCGTCCAGCATTTTGTCTTGTTTGCACAGGCAACTGGTAGGGGGGGGAGGAGGGGGTGCGGGCATGTACTCCCCCTGAGATTGGCCCCTGACTTGGCACCGCTTGGGACAGGGCAGTTTTTTTGCCGCGTGGGCTGGCGGTGTGTTGGGGGGCACTAAGCTGTGGAGTATAGGAGTGGATATGAGGTTTTTCGCCTGCCCCCGGGCCCAACCACAGATTTTGCCCCTCCCTCTCCCCGACTCAGGAGGCACCAGTCACCCCTGCTTGTTTGCTTAGATTTCAAACTGTTCAGGACCAGCAGAGGGGAAGAAGCGAATTGGAGCAGCGTCCCTGCTCGAGTATAGGCACCACATGTCCCAGTTTTGCCGGGACAGTTCTAGATTTCGGAGGCTGTCTCAGCATCCTGGCCTCTGGAGAAAATTGAAGCAAAAGTCCCAGATCTGTGGGAACCTGCCCACATGGCTGGCTCCTGACTTGGGAGCTGGGCACGCGTGAGCAGCTTTGTTCCAGTCCAGCGCTTTTGATTCAGTTTTCTCCAGGGAGCCCAGTCATGGGCTGCTTCCTGGTCCGGACACTGCTGTGCTGTGAACGGAGTCACTTGTGCAGTAGAGTCAGGGGCGGGGTGCGTGCAGGAAGCTGTGGGGTTGCGGCTGTGTATGTGTGTGCAGTGTGTGTGTGTGTGCACCATGCTGTCCTGCCCAGCCCCACTTCTAGGAGCTGCAGGGTCAAGGGTATATGCGTGCATACACCACACTGTCCTGCCTAGCCCTGCTCCTGGGAGCTGTGGGGTTGGGGCTGTGCATGTGTGGGTGGGGGGTGGTATACATCATACTGTCCTGCCCTGCCCCAGTCCTAGGAGCTGTGGATGTGTGTGCATGTGTCCCGCGCTGTCCTTCCTGTCCCCACTCCTGGGAATCACTGGTGTTTATGTATGTGTGCTGGTACCCCCCAGCACACACCCCCTTCCCTTCCCCTGGATTTTCCTCAAATTAGTATGGTCACCCTACATATGAGGAGTCTGTTTCAGTGAATAAGTGATGGTCGGGAGCATGCACAGATTCTGCCTTCTGGTGCTAGTTGAATGTAGAAACGAGAAAGCGCCGTACCAAGGCACTGTGATATTTGTGTCTGCTGGGTATTAAAAAAAGCGTAGGTATTTCCAAACATCTGTCATCTCCCTTAGGTGTCATCACCACCTCCTCCTCTCTGTTTTGCATAATGGGACAATGAATGGAGAATGTGTGAATATGAGGAGGCAGCTGAATCAAACTTCAGCCAGTGCAACCGGGAACATTGCCTTTCAGTGAGAACCGTGCGGCAGTGGCACAGGGACAGAGCACAACAGCACAGGCCATGAGGGGGTTGATCTGTTCTTGGATTAGCAATCAGTGTTATCAGCAATACCATGGGCAACTCCTGATGTGTATGAGACAGAGATCAGCCCAGGCTGGATGGCTTTCTTCTCTGACCTGGGCAGTCTCTTGAGGGCTTTTCTCTCAATCCAGACTAGTTTGAAGCTACAGCATAAATGAAAGAATTAAGCAACCAACAAACTGTACATTATAGTGCCGATGGCTGTTTGGTTATGCGAACAGGGTCACAGTCTGTTAGCACTTATCCACAGATGCCATTTATAGCACACCAGCTCGTTTAAAAATCATGCCTCTAAATAGTTGTGTATTTTTTCCATGGAAGCTGCTGGCTACTGAAGTCTATTGAAAATATGGCCACCTTCTTCGGTGTATCTCCAATCCAACTATATGGTCTGCTCCCAATACTCTACACAGGTCACTACTGCTGGTGTTGGTGTTGCCAAATCTTGTGGGGTGCATTGTGGTGCTACGGAGCATCTCAGGAGATGATCCATGGTTTGCTTCTCCTGACAAACACATTGGTTGGTTGCATAGAGGCCCCATGATTTCATAATAAAGTTGCATCTGTTGAAACCCATTCTCAAACTGTTCAGGCTCCCCCATATGTGCCATTGGTAATTCCTTGCTGGCTCCATTCAACAGCTTTGTCACCTAATTTCTCTTGTTCTTTTTGCCAGAGGGTAGTTCTGGCTGATTCTGCTGATATGCTCCATGGTGCGGTAGAGGACAAAAAGCTATTTCTTGATGACAGTGTATTGGCTGATGTCCGTGTAGTGGGTGACAGTCATCTGACTCTTGTCCCTGCCAGTCAATGTTGCCAGTTTCACCAAACACCAGTATGGCCACCACATTTAAGTGTCCAGATGGGACCATGAGCTCTGTGAAAATCCGGTCTTTGAATATATGTATGCTCAGGGTCACAGTCTGTGTCAAAGCTGGGATTTGAGTACTCAAGTATGGATTCCCTGGTCAATGGCTTAAACACAAGGCCAGTCTTGTCCATGATAATCCTAGCGGGTAGACCACTGAATCCTGGCAGCTGAACTTTTTCCTCGTCTCTTAAGAAGACCTTTTGTAAGTGCTAATATCCCCCGTATTTACATCAGAAGAAGTGCTTTTAAGCTTCGCTGTCCTTGAAGCTTGTTGCCTGGATTTGACATGTTGATTGACTGCCCAACTGCTCACTCATTTTCTAACAGCTGTCAGTCATTGTCAATAACATGCAGTGACTCCGTAAAAGTTTCAGAACTGACGGAAGTTTATCAGTTCAAGACACATTTCTGAGTGGCTTCCCTCAGCTCTGCCGATTGGCAGAAGCTGTTCAATGGAACAGAGCAAATCCCAGGGTGTTAGTAATAGCTGAGCTGCTTCATTCTGCAGAAGGGAAAGATATTAGAGAAGGCAGAACAAATTTGCCTATCAAGTAGAAATGTTGGCAAAGTGGATCAAATCCTGTTTTGTTCCAGTAGTGTAAATCCTGAATAACTTTATGGAGCTCGTCACTGCCACTGGTATCATTTTGGCTCAGTACAAGCCTTTGGTCCAGAAAAACTGGACATTATTGGGTGTGACCCAATCCTATTAACAGTTGCTTATTTCGTTACCTGTTTACAGGGACAGGAGTAGCATCAGCCAAATGAGGCAGTTGTTCAAATCCAATTCACTTAGGTTGTCTTGCAGCTCTAAATTCAGAATGGCAGCGCTGCTTTATTTTATTCAAATGTGTACATTTCACAGGAGGCTTCAGCTTTGCTGGCACGGGTGACAGAGGCATTAGCGGCACCCTGGGAAGAGTGGGAGGGTGCTGAGTGCCTGAAAGCAGTGGTGAGGGGCAGCTAAGCACCCCATACCTTTCTTTGGCTATCATTTTGGTGTCCCCTTCAAATCAGCACCTGCAACTGATGCTCCTGCTCAGTTATGATTGACTTTATTGGGTTTCTGCACAGGGTCACATTCTCTTGGATCACACGGCAGAATCAAGACCCTAGTTTGTATTTTAAAAATGACGTGGCCCATGCAGCTATGATAATGTACATCATCTTCAATTTAATTTTATCTGGCTGCGTACTTCCTAAAATTGTGAGTTACTTCATAACCATGGCACCGCCATCAAAAATTTTATTTCTGAAGACGAACGCACTTATCTCTGGAACGGAGCTGACTCAGGAATAGTTTCAGTTGTTATTCCAACAGCAGGTCTGTACATGTAAAAGTTCAGTACCAAGCACAAGCAGTAATTTTAGAGAGCTATGTAAAGCTTCCTCATGTGCAGGCCGGGAGCGACCCGAGCCCTTTTCCATGCTGCACGCGGGCTGTGGCCAGCAGCCCGGGCACGCCGGGTTGGAGAGGGAAGGCTGTCGAGCTGGAATTAGGCACAAATGCGTATCGGTAGTTTTAAAGATTGTTTACTTACACCGAGGTGGCAGTGGTGCAGGCTGGAAAACTTGATTGAGTTGCAGTTACAGACAGACAACACAGACGGTCTCGTGGAGGTTGCTAGGCTCCACGGTGCAGAGCTCCGGATGCTCTGGGTGAACGAGAATGCCAGGAGCTTGGGGAACAAACAGGAGGAACTGGTCCTCCTGCTAAACAAGAATGACTACGATCACATAGGGATAACAGAAATCTGGTAGGACTCCACCTATGACTGGCCCACAGGTATAGATGGCTATACCCTGTACAGGAGAGATTGTGCGGAAAAAAGGGGTGGGGGTGTAACTCTCTCTGTCAAGGAAAGCTCCATGTCCCTGCAAATTGACATTGTCACCCAGGGAGGACTGGAGACCCTCTGGGTTAAAGTGCGTGGGGAACATGGCACAGGGAACACAATGGTAGGAGTCTACTAGAGACCACCTAATCAGGAACAAGAGCTTGACCAGGAATTTGCCGAGGAACTGGCTAAGGCTGCATGCTCTTGGTGCATGGTTGTCATGGGAGACTTCAACTACCCAGACATCTCATGGGAAGAGCACTGGGCCAAATCCAAATAGTCACAAAGCTTCCTCATATGCATGGACCAGCTCTACCTGACTCAAGAAG
>NW_005842869.1:0-5711 GCF_000455745.1 Alligator sinensis
AATGCTCATACAGCCGGGCCAAAGGCTCCATCATTGAAGCCTTGCCCTTGGCCCACATTGGCACTGGCTGGCATGGAGGAAACTGGCTGGTGCTGGTGCTGGTGCTAGTGCTGGTGCTGGGAGTGCTGGCATGGAAAAGTGGATCCCCCTCTTCCACATCCGCTCGCCTCTGCCCTTCTACCTCTATGACTCTGTTGACCAGCACCTGCATCCAGTGATCAAGGGTTTTAGTGCTGCCAGTGCACATGCTCCCCTTCACCCTTGGGCTGCACATGCCCGCCAGCATGTGGACCGTACTGGACTGCAAGGGATCAAGCTGTTTCCTGATGCCCTCCTTCAGCCACCTCACCAGTGCCTGCACATCTGGTGGCAACAGCTTGCCCCAGCCAGGAATATTGATCCCTTGTAACTTCTCCATTTGGTTCTCAAGTTCCCTCACTATGGGGATTACCTGGATAAGGAGGGCATCGGCAGTGCTGAGAGTCTCAGTGGCCTTGAGGAAGGGCTTGAGGACCACCAAGATCTTGGAGATGGTATCTCACTCAGGTCTGTTAAGGAGGCACTGACTGCAGACTCCCAGAGCAAGCCCATCTCATGGATGGCCTTCTGTTGTTCCACCAGTCTTTCCAGCATCAGGTATGTGGAGTTTGACCAAGTCTCCACATCTTGCATGACTTTGTGCTGTGGGATGCTCAGCTCTGCCTGTTTGTCCTGCAGCATCTTGCCCCACATGATGCTACAGTGGAAGTAGCCTTCCACCTTCCTGCATTTTGAAATAAGCTGGGTGGTAGTGATGGTGCCATCACTGGCAGCCCTGTCCCCATCCAAGATGTCCCTGATAATGAGGTGCAGCCTGTGTGCCACACAGTGGATGCCAAGGAAGTTGGCATCACAGACCGCCTTGACCATATTGGCCCCGTTGTCAGTGACCATGAACCCATGAGTGAGCTCAGCCTGCCCAATGAGCCACCCCTGTGCCATGAGGTTCATGGCCACCATGATCTCCCTTGCCATGTGGGACTCATCCAGCACCTCGGCTTGGAGGAGAGCCCACCGATGGCTTGACTGATAACACCAGGGCCCTGTGTGGGAGAGGTAGGCATGATCACCACCCTGGCTGCTCCAGATTTTGAAGGTGAAGTGCAAGGCTACCTGCAGCCCTGCCTTGCACAGCTCCTCCCTCAAGTACTCCCTGCATGCTTCATACAAGAAAAGCACCACTGTCCTCCTAAAGGTGGTGCATGCGGGCACTTGGTATGATGGGGCCATGAGCACCATGAGCTGCCTGAACCCTGGATACTCAGCTAAGGCAAAGGGCTGGCTATCCAGAGCAAGCATCTCTCCAATGTTCTGGGTGATCTTGTTCACCTTGGGAACACGCCCCGCTCTGTCTGCAGCTTTCCCCCACTGCTCCAGGGTGGCCTGCCTCTGCTTTGGGGGGATGGGGCTTTGAAGCGAGTGGGGAAATTCCCTTCAGACATGCTCCCACTGGTGCCAGTCTCAGGAAAAAGGGCAAGGGGGTGCTGCCTCCTGAAATGCAGCAGTATCGCCATGGTGGTGACGTGTTTCACCTCCTTGCCCTGGCAGATCTGCATTTGACAGTGCTGGCAGATAGCAAAACTGGATCATCTGCCACCTGAAAATGATCCCAAACTACACTACTCCCCCACTTCTGGGTTAAGGGTGGGGATCCTGCCTTACCCCCCTCCTAAGCAGGCTGAGGCACAACAGCAGGAGGATCTGACTCAGTTGAGCCACTTGCCTGAGCCTCCACAACCTCAACCTCAACCTCCTCCGAGCTGCTTTTCAGAGAAGGAGACCTGGGTCTAGGGGAATTTTGAGGGATGTGGAGCACAAACTCAAATTCCTCCTCAGTCCCCAGAATTGCTTTATCCAGGGCTCAGGTCCCCTGGTTCCAGCTCCAGCTCCTCCTGTGGCAGCAGGAGGCTCATTCTGGGAGTTGAAATTGGGGTAGAGACAACAGTCATTCTGCTGCTGGTGCCTATTTCATGAGTTAAAGGAGGTGGTGCAGGTGCAGGGACATTAGGTACAGGTACTGCTCTTACCTTCTTGCTTCCACTGGCAGCAGAAGCCTCATGGCTGCTTGGGAAGAGGATGAGTCTATGTTTGGGCGGGGACTTGCAGCTCTAGCCCTCCCCCTACCTGCTCTAGCTTCTCTCCCCCCTCCGTCAGAAGACCTGGCACCTGCCTTTCCAGCACGCTTCATATTAATCTTTCCTGTGCTGGAAAATGTCTGTGTGTCTGACTTCTTCTGTTTGTGTGTTTTGTTTACTCTGTGTTCTGTGTAGTGGACTGTGGATGATGATGATTGATTATTAATAACTATATATATGGTGTCTTCTTCTCTGATGTGTTATGAATCTGAATGTGTGACTGGCTACTTCTTCTTGTTCTTCTGTGTTGCGTGATTTGTTTACTGTGTGTTGTGTGTAGTGCACTCTGATATGATGATGATGATTATTGATTATTAATAACTATATATATGATGTCTTCTTCTGTGATGTGCTATACATCTGCATGTGTGACTGACTACTTCTTCTTCTGTGTTGTGTGATTTGTTTACTTTGCTATGAATCTGAATGTGTGACTAACTACTGCATCTTCTTGTTGTGTTGTGTGATTTGTTTACTCTGTGTTGTGTGTAATGGACTCTGGTATGATGATGATGATTGATTATTAATAACTATATATATGGTGTCTTCTTTGGTGTGCTATGAATTATGAATCTGAATGTGTGACTTCTTCTTCTTCTTCTTCTGTGTTGTATTTGTTTACTGTACTGTTCTGTGTTGTGTACCTAAATAATAATATATCTTCTTCTTCTTCTTCTTCTAGGACTCTGAGTTCTATGTTGTGCATGTTAATCTCAATCTGAATCTCTATCTGACTTCTCCTTCTGTGTTGTCTTTAGTTTCTATGTAAACTAACTATAACTAATAATATTAATAACTAAGAACTATATATAATCTCTTCTTCTTCTATGAATATCTGACTTCTTCTTCTATGATGTGTGTGAGTGTGTGTAATGTGTACTTCCCTACACAGTGACACACTGCCAGGGAAAACACTGAGCTTTCTTTTTTAAAAGTATTGGGGGAAAAAACAAAGAACAAATATAAATTGAAATAAATGAATTGGATTAGGATAAGTAAAGTAGAGGGATTCTAAAATAAGCTCAGCTATATCCTATCAAATCCTTTCTAAGAATAAAAAGGAGCAGATTACTGACTAGGAAGCCAAGCCAGTCAGGTACCTTTCAGATGCTGCTGCTCACTCAGGCAGAAACAGCTCACAAAAGGCACAGAAAGCCTGCAGACAGAGGCTTTTATTCTGTTTCTATGTCCCTCCCCCAGACACTGTGATTGGAAGGGGGCTCAGGGAGAGATCACACTCACTGGCCAGCTAGAGATGTCAGTCCTTCCCCCTGTGCTCCCCCTCCCTCTTCTAAGTTTCTGTTTCCCCTGAAACACCACCTCTGAATCTCTGAATCTCTGAATCTTTTCTGAATCGATTCAGAGGCTCTGAATCAATTTGGAAAATTTTAAGCTTCTAGAGATTTGATTTGGATTTGGAGATTTGGCCTCTGAATCGGGCCAAGTCTCTGAATCGAATCTCAAACTGAAGCTTCTCACAGCCCTACTAACAATATGGAAGAACATCTCTTTGCTCATTCTGAATGTTTCCAGCCACTGGTCATCATTCCATGTTGAAATGATTATTCTTTCCCACCAGTCTGAACTGCTTTCATGTGCCCATATCTCATGAGGCTTGCCTTGAATGTATGGCCAGGAAGCAGCTATAGTCTTTGGCAACTGCGCTTTCTGTTTGTTGCAACACATGAGCAGCTTCCCCACTTCAAACAACAACATCCTCCTCAAAGCAAACCTGCGAAGTTGGCTCTTCTTGAGTTTTAAAATACCAGACCAGAGGTACATCAAGTTGCTGAATCCCATTAGTAGAACCATACATCTGTGATGTAAATGTTTGGCAGCCTTCAAGATTAACCTCTGCTTTCTCCTTAATCCCCCAGGATTTGAGGAAGAAATTGTCTTTAGCAAGATTTTGCGTTTGTGGAGTGACCTCTGTCTCAAATGCCTGCAAAAAGTCACTCTCCTAGATTAGCATGAAACCACTCCTATCATTTACATGTCAATAGCTACTGAAACCATGTGCTCCCTGCAACTGAAGGTTGCCTGTATTTCTTGAAAAGAGCTGAGATGTTACCACATATGAAAAATGGTAGCCTGTGTGCTTGAACACTCTTGAACAAACCATACGTGTTCCATACATGAAAGAGCTCTTCTGTACCACCACCCCCATTCGCCCCCTCCCCCCACACTGTAAGAGTGAGCCCTGATCACCCTTGTGGAGAATGCACAGAAAGGATTTGTTTTGGTCTTTATATCTAAAGGAAATGAGTGTTATTGTGTCATTTGAACAATTTCACGGTTTCTCGCCTGAAGGGATCACCCAACATTTTCAAGAATTTCCAGCACAATAGTAGTGTGAGTATGCTTCTGAATGCCATGGGCTAGACTATCAAAAGTGAAGAATTGCATGAAATGTCTGGAGATTGGACAAATAACACTTCTGTTCTGCATCTCATGATAAAAGGTTCATATGTCCCAGAACAGGTCCTAACAGCAGGTGCAGGCTGTAGTGTGTATCATCTGCTCTGCTTAACATTTTGTTGGCCATGGAGGGGAACAAGACAAGTCAAATTTTGGAAGACATGATGGATCCTTCACAAGGATGGGACTTTAAAAAGGAACCCTAGCTCTGTTACCACGAAGCAGAGTGGCCCCTTTAAATCCAGAACTTTCCAAGCGCAGCCATTCAGTCGAGCAGGTGTTAAGGATCGAGCCCTGCCAGCTGGTCAGGCAACAGGAAGGGAAAGACAAGAACCATATAAACCTCAAACGGAGAAGACTAGGGGGGCAGCAGAGGGGGATACTTCCAATGACTATGAAGCAGCTGTTGCAGCCCCTTGTGAAGAATGCACCATGGTGTGAGACAGAAGTGCAATCACATGTAAGCAGACAGTTTGCCTCTCATTTTTATTTTCGTTATATGGCCATGGGGGCCTATGGTTTATGTTTAATGTTAAAGCCGGTGGTTTGTGGCTGAGGCTGTAGGGGAAGAGGAGGCCTTATAAGCACCGAGGGGTGCTGTGATAGAGGGCTCAAGAAGTCCTGCTGCACTAGGGGTGCAACACTAGGTCCTCAAGCCCAGAGTCGCTTTAAGGGAAGATAGTAGCCTTGAAACCAGGTCCTAGTGGGTGGACTTAGGTGAACAGCCCTAGCTACAGAAAGAGGGGCAAAGCCAGAGGAGGCTGAAGGCCCAACAGCCTGGTGCCACAGGGGCACAGTGTAGAAGGGCCAGTGGGCCTGATGTTGTGGACAGTGTGAAATGGAGGGCCTTGAGCCCAAATGGGTTAGAGAGCTAGAGTCTTGAAGTCAAGCCCTGCTTAGTGGGTTTTGACTGAAAGGCCTAGCTAGAGAGAGGGGGGTAAGCCCACAGTGGCTGAAACCCCAACATAAAGAGAAAATTATAAAAACATCTGCGAGGCATGGGGCACGTCAAGTGAAGGTAGTGTGCGGGCCGACTTCCAATCTCGCCTGGGTCGCCATGTGCGAGCTCTGTTCCGATCCCATTTGGGTCGCCATGTGCGAGCCGGGGGTGAGCCGGGC
>NW_005842869.1:6400-16326 GCF_000455745.1 Alligator sinensis
TTGGCTTCTCTGTTGCAGCAGAACACTCCACCATGCAAAAGAGCTGCAATTTGGTGGGAACATGATTTAGCGATGCCGAAGCACGCTCAAACAAAAAAACCCACAACTTTGGGTTGTGACAGGTAGAAGTGTGCATTTTGCCCTTAAGGCAACAGCTTATTATCCTACAGGTGGTGAGCCTAGAGCCAGTCTGGGAACCTCTGGGTCAGCCTCCCTCTTTTTAACAACCAAGTAACATCAAGTCGTGGCAGGAGAGTAAAAGGTGGGGGGAAGCTGATCCCCAAGGGAGGAATTCAGCAACACTTGACAGGTGCCCACTCACTGGCCAAAAAAAAAAAATGCAGCCGAAGATGGCACCCTGTCACAGGGACCAAAATGGACTAATGCAGAAGTTGAGGCACTGATTGACATTTGGAGTGAAGGGAACATCATGACACAACTGGGAAGCTGCAGGAATAAACCTGTTTATGTCTCTATTGCTGAACAATTAAAGCAACTTGTCATCAAACATGACTGGGAACAGTGTCGCAGTAAGATGAAGGCCTTAAAGTGTGCCTTCCATCCTGTAAAGGACAATAATTCTCAGTCCAGTGCCTCACATAGAATGATTCCATTTTACAACAAGCTGTCTACTATCATTAAAAGAGATGCTTCAGAGGCTTGCATGACTGAATTTGGGACACGAGGTATGCATTAGGGCTGAGTGAAGCTTCGGTCCCTGATACAATTCAGTGGAGATTTGGCTCAATTTGGTGGCTGAATCTCCAAATCCAAACTGAATCAGAGGACCCTTTAATCTCTCTGAATTGAATTGAAACCCTCCTAATCGATTCAGAGAGATTTGAAGATTCAGATATAGACACAGCTTTAAATGTTTTTTCTTCATACCTCTAGGTAGCAGGGGCTTCTGAGTGTTGGAATGCTGGGGAGCATGGAGCGTCCCACAGAAGCATGGGGGGTCCCCAGCATGCTCAGCAGAAGATCTAGAAGTGGACCAGAAGCACTTCTCCACTGGGGAGTGTGCAGAGCCCCCCCCCCGCTCAGTGACTGGTGCCTCCTGGGTCTGGGGGAGGCAGCCGAGGTCCCCCTGCATCCGATCTCCAAGCCAGGAGGATGTAGGGGAGTGTGGGGGCAGGGGCCTTTGCGCTCCCTGGCAGACTCAGAAATGGACCAGAGGTACTTCCGGTGTACTGCCAGGTTCACCACCAAGTACATGGGATGCTGTATGCGGCCCAGCATCGCAGCAATCATGAGCCATGCCTGCTATCTCAAGGTATGTAGAAAAAACTTTTAAAGCTGTGTCTATGTCCAAATCCTGGATTCTCCAAATCAGCATCAAATCTTCAGATTCAGATTCAGCTGAATGGAATCAGCAACAGTGATCCAAATCAACATATAATCAGTAAAAATTTGCAAGATTAGTACCCGGTGTCCAGAAAAATCAATGCAGGAGACATTATATGAACTTCCATGGATTTCCATGGATTTACAAGTAAACCCAAGTGGCACCTGGTGTTGCAATGGTTGAAAAGCAGGGAAAATCATGTTTTTGGACATCAGACAGACCCACGTTACAAATTTAAAATGATAAAAATAACTCTCATGGAAGAAATTCAGGACCTAAAAATAAAACATGTTGGAGGTGTTTCAATTATCATGATAAAAACAATCAAAATGATAAAATCAGCTGATAACATGGACACACAGATGCTATTTAGCTAGCTTAATTTTTGTCACGTAGACACAGGAAAAGTATAACATGGAAACAGAAGAGATGTCACGTGGCCAAGCTACCCTAAATGAGCCCAGTTCCCTTAGTCTTTACTCAGAAGTCACATACCTCAGTCCCCTCACCATTTTTGTTTCATTCTTCTGTACTCCCTCCAATTTGTCCACATCCTTTCTGTAGTAGGGGGCCCAAAACTTAGCACAGTATTCCAGATGTGGCCTTACCAGTGGAGTATAATCATTTCCCTTGATCTCTTGAATAGAGGGGCATAATCATTTCCCTTGATCTGCTGGCAACACACCTACCAATGCAGCCCAGTGTGCTGTTAGCCTTCTTTGCAACAAGGACAGACTGCTAGCTCATATACAGCTTTTTGTCCACTGTAACCCCCAGGTCCTTTTCTGCAGAGCTGCTGCCCAGCCATTCAGCCCCCAACCTGTACCTATTCATGGGATTGTGCCATCTTAAGTGCAGAACTTTGCACTTGTCCTTATTGAACTTCTGAGATTTCTTTTGGCCCAATCCTCCAATTTGTCTAGGTCTTTCTGAATCCTAGCTCTACCCTCCAGTGTATCTACTACTTCCCCCAGCTTGGTGTCATCTGAAAACTTGCTGAGGGTGCACTCTATGCCATCTTCCAGGTTGTTGATGAAGACATCAAACAAAACCAGACCCAGGACTGACCCCTGGTGCACTCCACTTGATACTGGTTGTCAACTAGACATTAAGCCATTGATTATTACCCTCTGAGCTTGATGCTCCAGCCAGTTTTCTGTCCATTCATCCAGCCTGTACTTCCTTAGCTTGCCTGCAAGAATGTTTTGGTAGACCGTATCAAATGCCTTGCTAAAATCAAGGTATATCATATCCACTGTTCTCTCTTTATCCACAGAGCCAGTCAGCTCATCATAGAAGGCAGTCAGGTTGTTTAGGCATGACTCGCCCTTGAAGAATTCATTCTAACTGTTCCTAATCACCTTTTTCTCCTCCAAGTGCTTAGAAATGGATTCCTTGAGGATCTGCTCCATGATTTTTGTAGGGACTGAGGTGAGGCTGACCAGTCTATAGTTCCCTGGATCCTCCTTTTTTCCTTTCTTAAATATGGGCACTATGTTTTGCCCTTTTCCAATCTGGGACCTCTCCTGATAGCCATCAAAGATGATGGACAGTGGCTCTGAAATCTCATCAGCCACCTCCCTCAGCACCCTCAGGGGCATCCTGTCCAGGCCCATGGACTTGCATATGTCCAGCTTGTCTAAATAGTCCCTAACCTATTCTTTTACCACTGTTGGCTGCCCACCTCCTCCCCAAACTTTGCTGTCAGGTGCAGTAGTCTGGGAGCTGACCTTGCCTGTGAAGACTGAAGTGAAGAAGGCATTGAGTACTTCAGCCTTTTCTGCATCCTCTGTCAAAAGTCTGCCTCCCCTTTTCAGTAAGGGACTCACACTTTCCCTTATCCTCCTCTTGCTACCGACATGCTTGTAGAAACCCTTCTTGTTATCCATAATGTCCCTTGCTAGCTGCAACTTCAATTGTGCTTTGGCCTTCCTGACTTCATCCTTGCATACCCAGGCAATGTTCTTGCACACGCCCTGCACACCCCACCCCCCCATACTCCTCCTCCCCAGCAGGTAAGTCTGTGGAGGAAGTGGGGTGGGGCAGACTGAGGTCCCCACAGTGAGGGAGGGAGTGGCGTACACACAGGGGCAGGGGCAGGGGCAGGGGCAGGGGCAGGGGCAGGAGCTGAGATGAATGGGGCCCTGGTCAGGCCGAGTGGTGGGACAATCGGAGCCTGGGCAGCAAATCTAGAGGTGTGGGGGGGGCTCCTGCCACTGCATGCACCCCACCGGAGGCCTGGGGGGCATGGAGTGGAAGCAGCTGGTGCTGTGAACTGCACTTTGCACCCCATTGCCTTGGGAGCAGCGTGATGCCAGATGCGTCAGGCAGGCAGGGGGTGTGGTGCAGCCCAGTGGTGACAGGCATATGATGTCATGCCACTCCCAGGGCAGCTGCAGCTGAGCACAAAGACCAGCGTGCAGTGGTAGCCACCTCCACCCCGTGCACAGATTGGGGGGAACATGTCCCCCAGGCCTCCACCAGGGTGTGCACCACAGTGGGACCCTTCCCCTCCATGTTCTGAATGAGCCACACTGGCTCCAACTGTCCCACCACATGGCCTGGCCAGGGCCCCACTCACCCCAGCCCCTGCCCCTGCCCCTGCCCTTCCTGTGCCCTGCTCCTTCCTTCACCACAGGGGCCTCTATCTGCTCCCCTCAGCCCTTTCCCCTTCATAGAATAGGCTGGTACTTGCCTGCCATGCTGTGCAGCCAGTGATCCACATGCGGGCTGTGATCCTGGCTGCATGTGCACCCCTCCTCACTCCTGCTGCAGCCACCCGGAGCCCGCATCCAAGCTGGCAGGGCCAGATCACTACAGTATCTACACAGCACACCCACCACATATTATACATGCGTACAGTAAACAATTTGAAAATATACTGCATGACATACAATAAAAAATAACCAATAATGTACACTTACTAGATAAAATTAAATAAAGTTAATAATTTTAAAACAGTAATTTTTCTCATTCATTTTGCATACCCCCTGCAACCTTTTTAAGTACCCCTAGGGGTACACATACCCCCTGGTTAACAACCACTGCTCTAGAGTCTTCTTCAGACAGCAGAAGTGAAAATGTCAGGGGATTCAGTGAAGCATGCCTGATACACATCTGTGCAGAAACCTCCATGTAGGAGCTACCAACCTAAGTCTCTGGTAGTTTATGGATAGAATACAAGCTGGTCCACACAGGGCCTTCACCGCTTTGAAGATACACTAATTACTACTTTGTGTCTATGCAGGATGGTACATGGTGTGGAGCATAAAACATGTAATCCTGGCAGTGATGGGCTGTGTGGAAGTGGATTGGTTTTACATCCCACAGCCTGTTGAGGGTAGCATGGTGGGAAGTGCAGTGGGATCTCTTAAGGCTTGGGCCCCACAACAAGTTCCAGAAGGCTGGAGTATATCAGCAGGTGGAGACTGCCTTTGTGTAGGACCTCTTCAATATAGACAAAGGCAGTGGTCAGCAGGGAAGCCTTGACCTTCTGGAGTAAGTGGCAGGCACTCGCAATGTGTGGAGATCCATGGTATGGGCCAGCACAGAAGGGTCTGCCCACCCCTGTCTGGCAAAAACCAGAACGTCTCCAATACAAATTATGTTGGCCAAGAACATCCTCTGGTGCACCTAGGGCACTTTCATCACTGGCACAAAGAGGCCCTGGTAGAAATCCAGCAGCTTGCCAAAGCCTTGTATGGGGAGATGTCTCAGGTAGAAGAGATGCTCATTATATCAGAACCCTCAGAGGCAACAGAGGAAATCCTCCCCAATCAGGCACAATGCCACCTGACTACAGGAACTCTAAAATATTCTCTGGAGGGCCTGAGTGCAGGTATGATCTTGGCTAGGGATGCATATAAGGCCCTGTCCCCACTCAAACAAAGAAAATCACAGGACACCTGCAGAGACCCAGTGCTGTCCTGGACAGAAGAGCCCCAGCATCTGCCTCTGGAGGCTGACATGGACTTTCAGGGCATGGGCAAGATGTTGAACTGGTGTCAGAGCATGGACAAGATGAGCTGGTTTATGATCAGTGCCCTCTTGCCTGGTCCTGGCAGGGACTTTAACACCACCCATGAAGCATAGGACCTAATGGGCAGGGGGTAAAACCAGGCCATCACAAGCATCCTAAAGGATTAGGCACTTGTGAGGGCTCAGGGTGGTCTTCTTGTCGATCCTCCTGGTTAGCGGTCACAGTAAGCATCATATCATCTGTGTCAGAGAAGTCAACCTGTGGCTCCAGAGTTGGTGCTCTTGTGCAGGTTTTGACTTCCTGGACCATGATCCATGCTTCTATGCAAGGGATCTCCTGGGATGTGATAGGCTTCATCTCTCCATGAAAGGTAAGATTCTCTTTTCTTACAGGTTGGCTGATGTCCTATGTCGGGCTTTAAACTAAGTATGGGGGACAGGGAGGCAGGACATGGAGACAGTCTAGAACCTACAAACTGTGAGACATGCAGCAGTACACCCCAGGTAAGTACCAAGGGGCCCTTTCGGCATCAGAACAAGGGGCACACCAAAGGCACCATTTGGAGGGCTCAGGTCCCTCTATACTAATGCTAGGAGCATGGGTAAAAAGCAGGAAGAACTCACACTCCTGCTTGCAGACAATAACTTCAATTTAGTGGGGCTAATGGAAACCTGGTGGACCCCTACCCATGACTAGGTGGTACACATTGAAGGCTACAGGTTGTACAGAAGGGACAGAGTAGGGAGGAAAGGGGGTGGGGTTTCCCTCTATGTAAAGGAGCATTATACATCTACCGTAATCAAAATGGGATCAGAGGAGGAGAAAGTTGAGGCATTGTGGGTTAGGATACATGGAGGTCGAAGGGAAAGGGACTTTGTGGTGGGGGTCTGCTACAGACCATTACACCAGGAGGAAAAGCTAGGCTTGGAAATCCTGAGGCAGCTCTCAGAGGCTGTACAGTCTAGGGACATGGTTGTCATAGGGGACCTAAACTACCCTGACATCTGCTGGGAGGGGCAGTCAGCCAAATCCAACCACTCACCTGCATGCAGGACCTTCACCTAATGCAGGAGGTATACAGTCCTACTAGGGGGAATGCCTTACTGAACTTGGTGTTGGTTATGGGGGAGGACCTGGTAGGGGAGCTGCAGATTCGTGGTCACCTTGGGAACAGTGAAAGCCAATCAGCTGAATTCACCATATGGCATAGGGTGGGTAAGCTAACTAGTAGGGTGGAAGTGCTTCACTTTAGAAAGGCTAACTTCAGTGTGCTTAGGAGTCTAGTCAATGGCGCACTGAAGGATGAGTATTGATGAGATGGGAGTCCAGGAAGGCTGGTCATTCCTAAAGGAAGTGATCCTTCGAGTACAGATGGAGACTATCCCAGTATAAGGGAAAAGGGGAAAAGGAGCCAAAAAACGTCCTTGGCAAAACAGGGAAATCCAGGGAGCCTAAGGGCAAAAAAGAAGCCATATAAGCAGTGGAAGCAGGAGGAAGCTACCAAGGAGGAGTATACCTACTTGTCTCACACTTTCACGGAGGCAGTTAAAAAGGCCAAAGCAACTACAGAGCTGAGGCTGGCAATATAAATTAAAGACAACAAAAAGGCTTTTTTTAGCTATGTAGGGAATAAAAGGAAGGCACAGGGCAGCATATGACCCCTACTGAACAAGAAGGTGCAATTAGTGACAGACAGGGGGGGATAAGGCTGAGTTATTCAATGAGTTTTTTGCCTTGCTGTTCCTGAACAGGGCTCAAGAGAAGTCTACTAATGGGTTCTTAGATGGGCATTAGAGGGATACCAGCCCACCAACTGTCAATGCTGACTTGGTACAGAGTCACTTGGATGGACTGGATGTGTTCAGATCAGCAAGCCTGGATGAGCTGCATCCGAGAGTACTGAAGGTATTCGCCAGTGTCATAGCAGAACCACTGGCACGGCTGTTTCAGTGCTTTTGGCACTCAGGTCAGGTCCTGGAGGACTGGAAAAGGGCCAATGTGGTCCCTATTTTCAAGAAGGGGAGGAAGGAGGATCCAAGTAATTATAGGCCAGTCAGTCTCACCTCCATCCTTGGAAAGGTCTTTGAAAAGATTATGAAGGATCATATTTGTGGGAGTCCAGCAGGAAAAATAATGCAGCAGGGAAACCAGCATGGATTTATAGCAAGTAGATCAGGCCTGACCAATCTGGTTTCATTTTGTCACAAAATGCTTAGATGCAGGAGTAGAGGTAGATGTCATTTTCTTGGATTTTAGCAAGGCCTTTGATACAGTATCTCATCCAATTCTCATAAATTAAGAGGCTGTGACATAGATGTTTACACGGTTCGGCGGGTGGCAAATTGACTTAGCAGTCGCACCCAGAGAGTGGTAGTAGAAGGGTCGGTATTGACCTGGAAGGATGTGGGTAGTGGGGTCCCACAGGTTTCAGCCCTTGGACCTGTACTCTTCAATGTCTTTATCAGTAACTTGGATGTGGGGTGGGTGTGAAGTGTACTCTGTCCAAGTCTGAGGATGAAATTGTGGGGTGAATTGCACGCTCTGGAGGGTAGGAAACGTTTGCAGGCAGACCTGGACAGGGTAGAAAAGTGGGCAGTACACAATAGGATGCGGTACAACAATAAGTGCAGAGTGCTGCAGCTAGGGTGCAAAAATATCGTGCACACCTACTGGCTGAGAAGTGAGTGGAAAAGGATCTCAGAGTCATAGTGGACTCCAAAATGAACATGTGTCGTCAGTGTGATGAAATCATCAGCAAAGCTAACCGCACTTTATCATGCCTCAGCAGATGCATGACAAATAGAACCAAGGAGGTGATACTTCTCCTCTATGCGGCATTGGTCAGACCACAGTTGGAGTACTGCATCCAGTTTTGGGCGCCGTTCTTCAAGAAGGATGTTGATAGACTCGAGAGGGTCCAGAGGAGGGCCACTCTTATGGTTAGCGGCTTACAGGACAAGTCCTACGAGGAGAGACTGAGGGACCTGGACCTCTTCAGCCTCCGCAAGAGGAGGCTGAGAGGTGATCTTATAAGCACCTACAAATTCATTAGGGGGACGCAGCAAGGGATCGGAGATGGTCTGTTCACTAGGGCACCTCTTGGGGTAACAAGAAACAATGGTCAGAAACTGACAGAGAGCAGATTTAGGCTAGATATCAGGAAAAACTTCACGGTAAGGGTAGCCAAAATTTGGAATGGGCTTCCAAGGGAGGTGGTGCTCTCCCCTACCTTGGGGGTCTTTAAGAGAAGGCTGGATAGGCATCTGGCTGGGGTCATCTGACCCCAGTACTCTTTCCTGCCCATGTAGGGGGTCAGACTTGATGATCTGTTGAGGTCCCTTCCAACCTTAGCATCTATGAATCTATAAATAAGGTGCTGTGTTGGTAGAATTGTGTCATTTCTGAGTCCTGAGCAGGGCTGCAAATGATAACCAGGTTCAAGATGAGCCTTTGTATTTGGCTGCAGAGATGGAGTAGGCAGCCTGGCACTACCTCAGTGGTCTGTATTATCTTTGTCTGCAGGCCTAGGGAGAACAGGGTCATTACCACACACAATGTCTCTGTGAGGTGACTGTCCACTTATTCCAGCTGCCATGAAATGGAGTTGTGTGGGTCTTCTGCAGGGATAGTACAGAGTGTTCCTCCTTCTGGAGGTAGGCCTGTTTGCTCACTTTCATCATTGTGGGCTGATGCCCACCACATTACAGACTCCTGGAGGTGGGACAGTACCTGGCACATGAGGAGACCTGTGCTGACTACATGGATGTTGAGGGTTGGGATGAGAAGGTGCCTTATACATAGGTTATGGTACAAGGGTTAGTGGTGGTCCCATGAAGGGCAACACCAGCTGTGGGATCTGGCAGCAACCTTCTGCACTCCTGGAGATGTAGAAGGCATCATGGAAGCTGTCTACTGATAGTTTTTGGCATTACACCTGTTGGGCCCTTTGCCTTCCCCCTCCAAGATTCCTCACAGCATTGAGGATCTGATAGTAATCCCTGCAGTGGTCCAAGGCAAGATGCACCTTGTCCCTGGAGTGCAGCATGCTCTCCAGAAACTGAAGCAATTCCTCCCTGGGTAATATTAGGGCTGAGAGATCTGCAGGGTCCACTGAGCCCACCAGATTCCTGGTCATCCTCATTTTGATCCTTGAGTTCTGCAATGAGCTTCTCTGCCTCTGGATTTTCCTCCAGATTTGAAAACTTGGCTCCTGAACTCTGAACCAGCCCCTGGCCCCTAACTTTCCTCAGTGGCCTAACCATTAGGCAAGACTGCCTATGACCTACTCCCTTATACTGAGTCCTCCTCCTCTGTGGTTTACACTCTCTTAATCTTTCCTGGGAGGAGGTTTTTGGGTGTCACTCATATGATGGAGATCATCTGGATGTCAGGCCCCCTCTTGGGTGGTGTGAAAAGGGCTTCTCTGCACTGAAGTATCCAAGCTACTCCTCGGTCTCCTGATTAATGTGGGAAGCTGATCACCACCCATAGAAGACCAACACCTGCTCAGCTGTGAGATGGGCTAAAGATGTTTCAACTCCTGGGGGAGGAAGTAGTGTGGGGCTGGAGGGAGGATGGGGTGGTGCCTGTCTTGTCTCTTTC
>NW_005842869.1:16409-41030 GCF_000455745.1 Alligator sinensis
CTCTTTCCTGTAGGTGCGTGGCGGCCTCCTTTTATTGGCTCATGGAGCATTCCTGACAGAGGTGTCCTGGTGCCTTACATCAGAAGCACCTGCTTTTCTCTGCTGTACAGTAAATATTAATGAGGGTCTCCTGGAAGGGGATCACAAAGAACCTTTCCATCCTTGTCTTTGTGCCCACTGCTTGCTGGACGGTGACTTGGCAGCAGAAAGACTACATGTGACAGAATCTGGCATTTCAGCACTTCTCTGCTTCTCTTTCCTGCCTTTGTCTCCCCTGGTTTGACAATAAATACTCACTAAAAGCTGCATCTCATTCCTCTACATTTTATTGCTATGCCCTTGCTCCCAACTAGAGCTATGGCTTCTTCTTGGAACAGCATGGTAATTGTCCTGAGGATTTTCTTTTAAGGCATTATTGGCCACATCTACATAAGATGCTGCCTGAACAGTCATTACTGCACAGTCATTTAATACTTGTATAAACAAGTACTAAATGACCGCTCAGTAACTGGAGTTACTGTGCAGTAACATCACCAAACAGCTTTTAGGTGAAACTGACTGCACAGTAGTTCATTATTACTGCACAGTAGTGTCATGTCATGCTATGTGCCATGCAATGCTACTACATAGTAGTAACAAGCTACTGCACAGTCAGCATCTCATGTAGACATGGCCATTCAGGCACAAAATTTGCATAATTTTGCCTAACTGGTGCAGTTAAAATAGGACAAGCATCATTATGCCACCATGACTGCTTCCACCTTGGAAGGGGTATAAGCTATAATGGTAGAAGGCCTTTCTATACTAGTAAAAGACTACCAGTTTAGAGGTAAAGTTATACTAGTGCAAACACACTGGTCTGGTGCAGTGGCAAGGCATGGGGGAGGAAGCTGCAGGTGCCCCCCAACAGACCCATGGTCTCCCCGAAATGCCCCCACCCCCCTCAGCCATGTATCCCCTCCCCTGCCAAATGAGCTATTCCAGCCTGGAGCAGGGTGTGGCTTAGCTCTAGCTTCAGCTCTGAGCCTGAGGCCAAAGTCGGAGATGAATCATTGCCTTCCCTGGGCCAGTACTTGAATCGAAGACAAGAGTTCTTTTCTCCCCATGATAATTGGGGTGGGGAGAGACGTCATCTTAGGTTTGATTAACTATGGTAGGTATATGGCATTAGCTTGCACTTGAAGTTTCAACTAGGTGATATAATAACGTGGGAATTGACAGTATGTCAGCTCCTGCATAGTAATAGATTATGTGAGCTCTCTCATCCTTCAGTAAGTGTAAGGCAGGCAGTCTCCACCTTAGTGAAAGTGGGGAGAGCCAATTCCCATATACCAGGGCATAGGCATATACACAGGGCAATTGCCATGGAGTCCCTGATGTGCTGTAAGTTCACCTTCCTTCCTGGAACTTTGTTTATGTAGTGATCTCCTTACAAGCTAATGTGAAATAGAATTGGTTGAAATTTTTAAAGGAGTATCCCCAGAGTACTTTGTGCCAGGTTTAAGATCATACTGGGTGCATCCAGATGAGTTGTTTACTGTGCAGCTGACTAATTAGCTGTGCAGTAAACATCTCGGCACCTACACATGCACCATTATTAGGCTGGAGTAAATTATTTATTCCATAGCAGGATAGTACTTGTAAATACAACTACTATCCTGCTATGAAGTAAAACACTCCACAGCAGTGCACATGTAGACACTGGAGGGGCTGGCTGAGGCACAAGGGTGCTTCAGTATGGGGGATGTGTGCTAACTCTCCCCATGCTAAAACCCTCTCATGCCCCAGCCAGCTCCTCTGAAGCACACTGAGAAGGGGGAGTAGCTCCAGGCTGGCAGGCTAATCCCCAGGACCCCTTGACAGCTGGGGCTGCTCTGATCCAGCTCCACATGCTGTGCAGGAATAAACTCCAGAGCTTATTGCTGTGGAGTTTGTTCATGCTTAGTACTATCATGTGCAAACATGTCCATTGTTAGGTAAAGAGATGCAACTCTGTAGGAAGCTCAGGGTCAGGGATGGTTTGAGCCTGCAGTTTCTTCATGTCCTCTGTGAGTGTGTCTACAAATGCATTTGATGTGGGAGCAGTTTACTTGTTAGTAACCTATTTGCAAGTCATTGCTTCCAAGAAGGTATCTGCATGTGAAGAAAAGGGAGAGTAGCTTTTCTGCCTGCAGCTGGACCTCCATCTTGAAAAGGCAGCCCTGCGCCCTGCTCCCTAGTCAGCCACTTCCCTGGCCAGGATGTTACCTGTCAGCTCTTTCTTCCTGAGGTAGGCCTAGCACTCAGCTTGCTGGACTTACAACAGACTTTTTCTATTCCCCCCACCCCCCGCACAGACACCTCATCTAACCAGAACTAAGCAGAAGAAAAATTTACTAGGCATCTTGATTCCCTGGTCCCACTATGAGAGGCCTATTTAACTTTGATTGACTAAAACTTAGCCGCCGGTTTAGGGAATGCTGAGGCAAGAAATGGAGTCAGAGCAAGTATGGGCAACATTTGAACAATGGTTAAGGATTTGCCACAGCGTCCAGCCTGTTGGAGTCCTGACCACAAATTCTGTCATACTTTTCCCAGGATGACTGGTGGAAGTCCTCCCCACAAGGTTTATGAACACTCATGCTAAGCTGAGGCTTATTCACAACAGGTAAAAATACAAAACTCTGATGCTGCAAGCTATCTGAGAAGAAACAATGAGGTACCCCAGCCAGTATATCTGCTATCCATAAGAATTTCAAGCTGGCTCCTAAGTGTCTGGTTACTCCTTAAAAACTTATGTTTTTCCTCATTGTTAATCAGTTTCTTGAAATGTTCCAAACCAGATAACCCCTTGTTAATAGAAAAGACAATTATTTACACAATTAAAAGAATGCTTTAAAGAATCTGAACTGAGGGTTTAAAAAGCTGTAAAATCAGCAAACAAGGGTGCTTCAAGAGAGAAATCTTTCTGACACCATCCGCTGTTGTTCTCAAGAAGCTGGAAGAAACAGATCGTCTCCCTTCAAGGATTGTGCTAAGAATTTACCTGTCAGCATTGGAACCCGAGTGCCTTGGACTGGTGAGACCCCAGCTCTTGCTCTCTCTCTCTTTATCTTCTCTGTAGGCATAGATTTCTGAACCTGAATTGTATTAGTTAAACTTGAGCTAAGTTTCCCTAAATACTTAGTGAAACCAGGGTATTATTGTAATTGTTTTCCTTTGCATGTCTATTATTACTAGTACCATTATATATTTCATATACTCAGCAATAAATAACTTTTATAGTCAAACTGGTAGTAACTGGGTATATTTTTCCTTCTCTACTTCTCCTTCCCCACTTGCTCTGCAGCAACACTTCTTTTACCTAAGCCAAAGATCCCTGTGAAGCCCAGAAATACTGTGGGGTCTGCTCATCAAGAGGCTACCACTACTAGGACAGTTAGGGCAAAGGATTGGGATGTGCTGAGTTTGAAACACATAAGGGGATCAGCTGATTGACCCAGTTTGGCTCAGACATGCCCTAATGAACTAAATGCTGGCCCATGAGGGTGTCAGCTGGATTCAGAGGTATTCTGTTTACCTGTGTGCTTGTGTCTGACTGCATTTTATTGTTACATTAATGAACTGATTCCTGGCATATGAGGCTGTCAGATTGTCCATGCTGATCAACCCGGCCGGGTCAGGCATGTCACGTTAATCTGTGTGTGTTTGTGTGTATGGCTGATTTAGTGACTGGAGGAACCCAGTCCTATTGAAACTGCAAGATAGCCCCATTGGGGTGAGGACTTGCAGAAAGGAGAGATACAGCTCCGTATAGAAACACAAGTAACACAAGCAGCACATTGATAGAAATACAAAGACCCTAGAAACGTATCCCGAATAGATGAGCACACCCCAAAGTGATGGGCAAATCTGGTAACAAGGCAGAACCCAGGGGCAGCCGGCGGCAGCTGTCTCACCAACCAGCTGTCTTGGTTTTGGCTCAGAGTTGGCTGAGGTTAAACAGCTTACCATCCATGCAGTAGTTTAGCTCCATTCCATCTGGAAGTTTTTTGGTGGTCAGATGTAACATCACAGCAAGGAATATTGAGAAGAGAGTTGGAGCAATGATGCAGTCTTTCTTAACTCCCATTTTAACCTCAAGGGGATCTGAGATAGATCCGTTACCAAAATCCACTGCTCAAATACCATCATGGAGCAGGCAGAGAATGGTGACATATTTTGGTGGGTATCCATACTTCAGAAGGATCCTTCTCGGCCGACTGAGTTGAAAGCTTTTGTGAGGTCAAAGGCCCTGCAGCAAGGGTTATATTGTTCCTGACATTTCTTCTGAAGCTGGCAACCTGTGAAGATCACATCGGTTGTGCCTCCTGTTCCAGGAGGAGCTCTTCAGCAAGTGGAAGGAGATGGTTCAGAAGGGTTCTCGCAATGATCTTTCCTGCAGTGCACAGCAAGGCACTCCCTCTGTATTTTCCACAGTCAGACTTGTCTCCTTTCTTGAAGATTGTCACAATCATGGCATCCCTGAGGTCATTTAGGATTTCCTCATCATGCCAGATCCTTAAGATGTTGGCATGAAGCTGTGATGTGAGCTCCTCTCCTTCCTGTTTTAAGATTTGAGTAGGGATTCCACCCACTCCACATGCCTTGTTCTTCTTCATCTGCTTGATAGCTTTCCTCACCTTGACAAGGGTTGGAGGGATTCCAAGATCATCTCTGATGGGTGTTGCAGGATGGAGTTGAGAACACTCTCATCAACATAGAAGTCTCAATTGAGAAGGTCTTAAAAATGCTCCTTCCTATGGGCATTGATGACTGTCCTTTCCTTGATCAGGTTTCCTCCACCATTAGGTCTCAAGGTGGTGCGTCCCTGAGTGTTCAAACCATAGATGGCTTTTGTGTCACTGAAGAAGCCACACACTGGTGGCAGTAATGTCAGCCAGATGTTGAATCACTTTAGCCTTGTCTTCCCACCATTTGTTCTTCATATCGCATGTTTGCCTTTGGACCTCTGCCTTGGCTTGTTGGAGATTCTTTTTTGGGGTTTGTTTTTTTTGGCTTGGAGTTGTTGTCATTTTGCCAAGCACAAAAGACCTTGAACTCACAATCAATCAACTCTTGGCTCTCCCAGTTGTTCTTATCAAACCAGTCTTGATGTTTCCTGGTAAAGAAGACAAGTGTCTCTTCACAAACAGTGATGACAATGGCTTTGAGGGCACCCACATGCTGCTGGCATGCTCTCATTGCTGTTGATTGGAATTCACCAGTTTTTTGTTGAAGCACTGGTGAAAGAGGTCTCACTTGTTTAAGTCCTTCAATGCTGATCTTCTGTTAGCATTGCTTCTGCTGCAGTTGTCATTTGGGAGCCAGTTTGAGTGACATAACCATAAGAAGATGAGTTGGTGATCAGTCCAGCAATCATCAGCTCCTGGCATAGCTTGGGTGATGTGGACATCTTTGCAATCCTGGGCACAATGCTTAGACTGGGTGTTGCCATGAAGTCTTGTGCCTGTTTTTCTGGTGGAACAGGGTCAGGGTGAGTCCATGTTCTATGAACTTGGTCAAAAGGAGAATGCCATTGGAGTTGACTTTCCTTACTCCTTCCTTGGCAATGGTTCCATTCCAGAGGTTAGAGCCCATTCCAACTCTGACACTGAAATCACTGAGAAGAGTAAGTCTGTCTCCCTGTGAAACATCAGAAAGGACTTGGTCAAGCTTGGCGTAGAATTCCTTCTTGGTTTCATTGGAGGTGTCAAGAGTCAGGGCATATGTGCTGATGACAGTGGCATATTGGCTCCCCACCATCTTAAGATGGAGAGTCATGAGGAGTTAATTAACTCATTTAATTGGTTTAGTTCATTCTTAATGGCAAAACCATCTCTTTGAAGGTGACGTTCTCCTTCATCTTCCACTCACTGGATTTCACTCAGTGCAGTGACATCCATGTTGTGTCACCTGAGTTCTTGGGCCACAATTGCAGTGCAGTGCTCTGGGCATTCACTATTAGTGTTGTCCATGATGTTCCGGGTCTGTATTAGACAGACTATGTTTAGGGCACCTTTTCTATCTCCCTCCACATGTGGGGTGAGCAGAATAGATACTGAAGAGGGTGACTCAGTCACAGTTATAGCTGCCAAATCACACTCCTGTCTCATTCTAGTGTTGGATGACCTTCTTGTAACTGCCACATTTGTGCCAGTTCAAGACTAGGAGCTTCCAGACCTCACAATCCTGCTTTTGTCACCATTAGTTGGTTTCATGAGTGACTAGTGCCTCCTGGATCTGGGAGCGGTGCCCACAGAAGCCACCAATGGCAGCAGCTCTGTCAGGGTGGGCACCAGCCCTACCAACAGCATCAGTGTTGGCTGTCAGGGGGGGCAGTGGCCCCATCAGGAGTGGCACATGCACGGCTGTACACCCCCCTACCAATCATCTATGGTTGGTTGCCAAAGCGCTTGAGGAATGTGCTGGAAGATGCCTATGCATGACTTCTTTTGTTGTGGAGAACCTGCTGCACATCAGCTTCCACATGGCTCTTGACAGAATGTGACCATGATCCAATGCCAAATAGATGAAGACAACCGGGGATCTCGTTCTGCTGCAGCTTTCATCCACCTTCTCAGCTGTTGAGATTCTAACATCTTTTTCCACCTGCTCCACCATTGAGGACTTGCAGACCCATGGCTAGGGCTGGGCAGGCTTATTATAGTGATGACCTTTACTCACCATGTCACAGCAATGTCAAGGGGTGTATGTAGACAAGGTTCCTTGGGTGAATTTGATATCTTTTATTAGACCAATCCAAGTGGTTGGAGAATAATTATTAAGCAAGCTTTCGGGTTCAAAAACCCTTCGTCAGGCTAAGGAAGCTGCAGCAGTTGGTGTGTGCTGCAGCTTCCTTAGCCTGACGAAGGGTTTTTGAACCCAAAAGCTTGCTTAATAACTATTCTCCAACCATTTGGGTTGGTCTAATAAAAGATATCAAATTCACCCAAGGAACCTTGTCTGCCTATATCCTTAGGCCAACACGGCTACAACCTAAACCCCTGCAAGGGGTGTATGTGGCTTTTTAGGAGAGAAACCATTGCCATCTGCTGTCCTCACCACAGCCTGGCAGTGCTGTTGCTTCTTGGTCCATGACTGCTTATTCGTCAGAGTTATCCCTGCTTATTGACCTTATTTTCATGAAGGTCATTCCACTTACTACCACCTGTGGACATGCTGGGTAGCAGTACAGCTCTGCCCCCACAGAATAATGCTTTCTACTTGAGCTAGCTGGCCTGGCTGTGGTAGAGGCTATAGTTCAAGTATTGCTTTCTCTCTGGTTGGTAATACTCAGAGAGATAACCTGCCCACTTTGCACAGGCTAAACAGCTTGAGCTTGTCATATCTTTGAGCAGGGCCTAGCTATTTGTTCTCTGTTTGTATATCCCCCAGCACCATGGCATCCAGCTTCAAGGCTCCTAGGCACATAACAACAATAAGTGCTTATAGTTTTCCAGTGTCTTCCCACAATGGCCAGAAGATCAGGAAGTTTCCCACTTCGGGAATGTATAATAAAGTGGCTCAGCTCATTACAGTACAAAAATAGATGTGGCCCCAGACTTCCTATTGGTCATGTCTACACATGCATTCATAACAGCTTAAATTTACTGTGCAGTAAATTGCTGTGCAGTAAGTGGGAATAGGCAGGCATCTGTGCATGCAGGCAACCTAGGACTAACTTTAGTCCCAGGTCAGAACACCCTGCCATGGGACCCTGTGGCCATCAGGGGAGCTCCAGCCTCTTGTAACATGGCTGCCAGCATTTGGCAGTATTTGGCAGCCATCTTAGAAGCTCACCCTCACCCTTTGATCCCTGACCAGCCCCTTTCCGGTCTGGGAGCTGCATGCCCTGTGCAGAGGCAACATGCAACAGCTCCCTCCTTGCCAACCCTGTCTCTCCATGCCATGGCTGCACTGCCTTTGCCTCTACCAGCAACGACCAGGCCCTGTGCTCCTGCTGACCATGGTGCTGGCCCTGCTGTCCTCATCAGGCTTTCCTGACCCAGGCCCCAGGACAGCCATACACCTGTTAGCTGGGCCCAGGACACTGGCTGTGGGAGGCTCAACCCCCTCCTCCTGCACTCCCTGTTCCAGCCTACCTGTTCTGCTGCCCCTCACACCCCCGACCCCCTGGCCACCTCCAGCATCACTCCAGGACATGAGTGATACAAAACAGCTTTATTTCCCAAACAACCCCCATCCCACCCCCCTCAACAAACAGAGCCCCCTCTGCCCACCTCTACCAACAGTGCCCTTCCATCACCCTCCCCACGCACCCAGAGTAAAAACCCAAAATCCCAAACTGAAAACTACATTTAACTGTCTGACCTGCTCCCTGAGTCCTGGCTTAGGAGGCCTAGGGGTGGGGCCACTTAGGGTGCAGGGTTCAGCGGCAGGGGGCCAGCACCGCAGCCCTGAACTGTTTCTCTGTGGGTCTGGGAGCCATGGAGACAGCAGTTGGTGGCAGGCTCCTGCTGCAGCACAGGTATCTGCTGCTCCTGCAGGCCAGGAGGCCCCACCTCCCAGACTCTCAAGTCCAGGACCAAGAGGGCCAGTGTCTCCTGCTGGGGCCACACCTGGAATGCCCAGCTCCTTGGTTGTGTGGAGCTGGGGTGAGCAGCAGGGCTGGCCCTCAGCAGGTGGCAGCAGGCCCAGGGCAGGGGCTGGGCCAGGGGCCCCTACAGGCAGGAGATGCCGGAGGACCTCCTCCAGATCCTGAGCAAGGGGCCCTGTGGGGCTGGGGCCAGGGGCCTGGCACCTGAGGGCATGGGTGCACCTGCCAGGCTCAGGAGGTCATCCATGGCCTGGCAGTCAGTGTTTGTGGCAACCACTGCCCTGCCCAGGATCTTGGCCTTCTGCTTGAGGAGCACAATGTGGCACTCCTTGAAGGCCTTCATCCAGTCCTACTGCTCCTGCACTGCCCACTGGAACATCCCCTCCTCGGCGATATTCTCCCACTTTTCCCATGCGTGGTCCCACTCCTGCTCCCATGCATCCCAGTCCTTGGCAGCCACCACTAGCTGCTCAAGCAGGATAGTCTGGTCCTGGGTGCACTGCTGCTAGTGCCAGTGCATCTGGAAAACTCCAGCAGTGGGTGGTGGCAAACTGGACCCTGCATCCCTGCTGGCTGGTGGCCTCTCTCCAGCATCCAGCTGTTGGTTCTACAGAGGCAAGAGACAGAAGCCTTTTGTGAGAGTTTGCAACAGTTCAGAGATAAGATGCTCTTCACCAGGGCCTGTGTATCACCGCTGGCATTGACCCCTTCCTCGGGGTGTGAGAGATCTGTGCCCGCCCAGCTGTGGGGACACGGGCTGCCCAGTAAAGTTCTAAACTGTGTCCTGCTTCTCTGCATGCTGTGGGGTAGGGCCTTGGGGCCATGGGAGTGTAGGCAAGCCAGGCAGGGAGTGGGGACAGGGGCTGGTATGGGGACTGAGAGCACCCTCCCCCCAGTGTGAGACTTACCACATGTGTGGGACTGGCGACCCCCCATCAGCATGGGCAAGCAGCTGCACCCAGTATCTGTGGCCCTCAGTGGTTGGCAGGCCAGTGTCCAGCCAGGGGCACCTCCTAGGGATGAACTGGCACTGCTGGCAGCCAGTGATGTCATGGCCAGCCGCTCCTCATGGTGGGGTGGTGGGTATGTAGCTGGCAAGGCAGCCACTGGCCAGGGCCCCCCAAGCTGCTAGTGGGTGCAGCATCTGGAAAGGTGGGCAGAGCAGGGCACTGAACACCTGAGGACCCTTCCTCCAGGGAGGTGTCATGCTCAGAGGGGTTAGGGTGGGGCTGGGACTCTGCCAGGCCACCTCTGCTAGTGAAAACATCAGGGTTGTGGTCTGGGTCCTGGGGTGCCAAAATGTTGGTCAGTTCCTGCATAAAGGGCATGGTTTTATAGACATGACTGGACCGACAGTTGTGGTCAGTCATAGTCACTCACTGTGTACTGAAGGTCTTGACCTTTATGCAGCACTGCCATGCTGACTGGGAGTGGTTTCTCTCATGCATCCCACATGACAGGGCCTCATAAACATGGGAGGTCAAGCGCCCACCCAGCGCAAACTGACTCTGTACCTCCGCATCTCTTCAGAGAGCCATGAGGTCATGTACCTCCTTCTGGGTCCAGTTGGGGCTCTGGGTGCTCAGCTTGGGTGTGTGCATGCAGGTGGGGCTGGCCCAAACCAGGAAGGACAGGGAGAACATGGTAGTGGTGCCTCCCATGCTGGCTCTCTGGGCCCCTGTGCAACTGCCTCTGTGTGGCCAGCCCTGGACAGGGCTCAGGAGCCCTCAGCAGCATGGCAGAGCCAGGACCTGGAAGCCATGTGGCAGAGGGAAGTGTGCCACAGCATATCCGCATGGCTTCAAAAACAGGAGACAGTGCTGGGTGTACACAGGAACAGGGGGCTGGTGCTGCCTTCCTGCCACAGCCATCCAGGAAGGAGCCCTGAGGCAATCTAAGGGCTGGGCAGGGGGATCAACAGGCTGCAGCCTCACTCACCTGTGGCCAAGGAGCATCTCTGGCTAGTGGACAGGAAGAGCAGCCTTGGTCCTGTCCAGGGAGCATACAGGGCTTGCAGGCCCCCAAGCTCCTGTACAGTGTGCCCAAGGCACAAAATGGCCGCAGGCTTTTATACCTTGCAGCTTGGGGCTGCCAGAGAGCAGCCCAGTCCTGAAGCAGGAGAGTGGCTGAGCAGATCCAGCAGGGAGGCCCCTGCATTACTGTGCAGTAAGGTGTCTACACATGCATTACTGTGCAGTAACTAATCGGGCATAAATTTGATACCTGAATGATGCAGGTATCAAATTTATGCTCAGATTGGTATAAGTCACCATATTTACCGCGCAGTATAAGCACGCACATGTAGACTCATGCTTATTCTGCGCAGTAATTTCTGTTACTGCACAGTAAATGAACACGTGCAGACATGACCACTGACATATAATTAGTTTAGTGTCAGTGAGGACATAGTCACATAGCTCTCACTTAAAGATGGCCTTAGACTTAGGTTGCTCACCTAAGTTGGGTGCACAGCCAAAGATGTCACTTGCCCCAGTTGACCCTGCCATGAAGACATTCCCTAGAGCAGAAGCTGCAGCAAGCTCTTCTGGAGATAGAGGGGGATATTTCAAATCATTATTTGTAAGTTTTGTAGGAGCATTTCTCCTTTAACATAAGGATCGATTTAGGAATTTTCAGGTCAATCCTATTTTTTAAACCAAATTTCTTAGGGGGCTGAAAATTGGGCTTTGTAGCGGAAGGTAGCTACCTAAAATGGTCTGGGAGGAAAAGGGATGAGAACTAAGATATCAAAAAATCTTCTGTACTATGTCTGTGTCAGTTGTCTTCAGAGTAAAGCCTGTAATTATTACCTATGTCTCTGACTTTTATTATAGTCAGCATGGTTGATGTTTATTAATATTATCAGTGCTGAAATTATATGAAGATTGAAATCTTTATCTGTAGAAATTAGATAAAGATAGACAGAAAAGAGAGAGAAGGAGAAAGAGGTTGCTATGGTGAACTGTATCAAGAGTACTCTCCCACTTTGTGACAGAAGCTGTAACAGAATGTATAATTCTCATTGGTGCTAATCACAGTAGCTCCGTTTGCACTAAGTCCCTCTGAAATTCTCCCTTGTACAAAGAGTTATGTCCTGCGTAATGGTCAGTTTTATCTCATCTGTCAGAATAAGCACATGGGAAAAAGCTAATATCCTAACTGACTTTCAGTGTGATTAAAGCACAATACCAAACATTTCAACGATGGGAGTTCAGTAGTACCGAGCTGAGGGAGCCTAGGGTTGGTAAAGCAGCAGAAGCGAGTTGCAACAAAGGGCCTACACACCCTGTTACTTAAGAGGAGGAGAGAGACAATTGTCTGGGGCCAACTGGAAGGAATAGACAGCAGAGAAGCAGAGTAGCAGCTAGAAAGCCACAGAAATACTGAAAACATTTAGGTGTAGCAAGCTGGCTAAAGAGAAGAGTTATGAGTAACCTATGTGGAGTAAAAGGCAGCTGTAGCAGAGTTGAGAATTCTGCTGGTCGGTAGGCAAGGGAGTAACTTCTGCTGCCTAGAGTAAGACCCAGACACAGACCTGGAAGCTGCGAGGCAGTACAGAGACTGCTTGATCAGGAACAGTTGGCCACAGGGCTGTGGGGTTGCAGGGAGATGAGTAATGATGAAGCAAGCCTAGATTGATTGAACCCCCTGCACCTGACTCTTTGAACTAGGAATTAGGTACCTGGAAAACCAGCAGAATTTGTAGAGATATAGTCTTGGCTGTAGAGCCTGGTCCTAAGTGTTAAGAGAAGAAGAGCTCCCTGGAGAGCTGAATGAGCTAAGGATTTACAAAGATCAGGTAACCCTGAAGCTAGCTGGTAGGGATGAGGAAGGATCCTTTCTGTGGGGAGTGTACCCAGATGGATTATTTTGTACTATGAGGTTCAGGAGTGGCTTAAAGCAAAAATAAGCCACAGAGGGGTGCTAGTGAAACACTCTGTGTTAAGGCTGTGGACTTAGGGTCTAGTGATACCTGAGACAATCAAGGAGTTGTTAGGGAAGCTTGTCATATTTTATGCTTTAAAGTTGCCCCTGTTTATAGAGTGGTGAATTACAGTATTGTTTAAAGTTTTATTTTATATTTAGCCTTATTTAATTATTGCTTAAGTTCTGTATATCCTCATTATTATATGAATTTCTTGTTTTGATGGTGTCTGCAATATCAGCTGGCCTTGCCTCGCGCAAGCAGCTTATGGCCTGCAGTTTGCTTGCATGATGTTTCTTTCCTTTTCTATCATTGTGAGAAGTTTTTCTAACACAACATAGTAATATTTTTGTTACTAGCTCAACTTAACTGAACTTGGCACTAATTGGCTGAATCAGAGGGATGAAATGATTGGATAAGTTAGTGAAAGGTGGTAAGGGAGACCAATGGACAATGCCCAAAGAAAGACATTGGGAAAAGGACAAATTAAGAGGTGTGCTCATGATGGGTCTGTTGAACAAAAGACAGGATAAAATATGGACAATCTGTTGACTACAGAGAGACCAATCTGAAAGCAAGGAGTCTTTAAAGGAGTGAAGTTAAAAGAAAAGCATAAAAGGGGGCAGCAAGAAAGTGAAGTGTGTTGTTGTCATTGTCATCATAAATCCAGCCTTCAACACCTATCTGGACCATCCCAGCCAACGATGCACCCTTTGCTTCAGAAACTGTTGAGCAAAGTAACATGTGGGATTGGGTAAGATCATTGTACTAAGTGTTTTTCTCTCTCTGAATATAGAAACTGATAAGATAATATTTGTTGTACTAATAAAATTAGAATTTGATTTTAGGACACTAGGTTGTCTGTGTTCATACTTCACATTCCATTTAAAGGTTAATTGTGCTTTAACAATCCCTAAACACTATCTGGTGGACAGTGGTGCTAACAGGGTCTGGTGTGGGGTGTGCAGGCTTATAGCCTGGTGGACTAAGGCTGAATTAGAGTGACAGTACTTGGTGAGAAGAAGCCAAAGACTGAAGCTGAGGATAGGTAGGACCTGGTGGGCCAAAACTGAATTAGAGAAAGTATATATAGTGGGCTGAAGCCAAGGTAGTGATAAGACATAGTGTCTTACAACCAATTAAAGTAAGGGTGCCTAGGAAACACTCTATACTAATGTAACTTGTGCTGGCACTTTACGCTGCATGATGCACCAGATTTCAGGTCCTCAGGGTGCCAGTAGCCATGGGAGCCCCCTCAGGCAGGTTTGCTGAACAGGTTATTCTTTATTATACACAAACATTCTATATACAGAAAAGAAATAAATAAATATATAATAACAATGGTTAATAATAAAACTATCATTTTAAACAGAAATAACAACTGCAACATTATAGTTGATAGTTTCATAGTTGGTAGGGTCAGAAGGGACCTGAGCAGATCATCAAGTCCGACCCCCTGCCATGGCAGGAAAGAGTACTGGGGTCAAACGACCCGGCAAGGTGTTCATCTAACCTCCTCTTAAAGACCCCCAGAGTAAGAGCCAGCACCACTTCGCTTGGAAGTTGGTTCCAGATCGTAGTCACCCTGACCGTGAAGTAGCGCCTTCTGATGTCTAGTCTGAATCTACCCTCTGCCAGCTTGTGACCGTTATTTCTAGATGGATAACTCCAACACTTGGTGGTCCCACTTGTATCAAACATTACATTCACCTGGTCATAACCCTTTAAACCAGTCCCCCCCCCCCAAAACCCAGCTGATTTCCCTCTGATCACCAGGGATCTGGGTTTTCTGTTTCCCATGAAAAAAATGGAGAAAACCATGGATTTCCTCTTTTAATCAGAGAAAATGTGCATTTCTCCTTTTTAGCAGAGAAACCCACAGATTCCCTGCTTTTTCAAAGAGCCCTGCATGCTGGCTGATCAAGAGCTGTTTGCAAACAAGGCAGGAAACCCCCAGCCCTGCCAGGATGGGGAGGGGGAAGGGCAGGGCCTGAGGCGCTCTGTCAGCCAAGGCTTGGCTGGGGTCCACTCAGCCTCACTCTTCGCTCCTGGAACCTGTGTGGTAAGTGGAGCTTGCAGGCGGCTGGGAGCTGGAGGCCCCTCTGGCAGGGCTGGGGGGATGCGGGTAATAGCTGGGGGCACTGGCAGGGCTGTGGGGGGAACCAGGAGCTGGCCCTGCCCCCACCCTGCCTCAGCAGGCAGCGGCAGTGGTGAGCTGGCTCCATGCTGCTTCTGTTGGGGCAGGGAGCTGCAGGCTTGGGTCCCTGGCCCCATAGCCCTGGCAGGTAGGGCCCCTCTCTGGCAGGGCTGGGGAGCAGGGGCTGTTGGGGGATGGACAAGAGGCATGAGTAGGGCAGGGGGCTGTTGTGGGGGTGACTGAGGGGCACCAGCAGGGCTGGGGGGGGCTTTGGGGGTAACTGAGGGGCACAAGCAGGGCTAGGAGAGGGTGTGGGGGGCTTTTAATAACAGATTTTGGGGGTTTTAATCAGAGAATTTGCCATTTTTTTGTCAGAAAATTTGTGATTTTTTTTTTTTTTTTTATCAGAGAAAACCCTGCTGATCACAATACCATTTCCATAACATTAAATGGCAACACAACTTTAACTATGATCCATCACTAAATCATAGTTTCATAGATGTTAAGGTTGGAAGGGACCTATTAGATCATCAAGTCTGACCCCCTGCCCTGGACAGGAATGAGTGCTGGGGTCAGATGACCCCAGCCAGGTGTCTGTCCAATCTCCTTTTAAACACCTCCAAGGAAGGGGACAGCACCACCTCCTTTCGAAGCTTATTCCATATTTTGGCAATCCTCACTGTAAAGAATTTTTTCCTGATGTTCAATATGAATTTGCTCTCTTCCAGTTTGTGGCCATTATTTCTAGTTACCCCAACAGGTGCCCTGGTAAACATTGTATCCCCTATTTCTTGCTGCTCCCCCTCCCCCCAGTGAGTTTGTAGACAGCCAAGAGATCACCTCTCAGCCTCCTTGTGGAGGCTGAAGAGGTTCAGGTCTCCCAATCAGCCTACGTAGGATTTTTTTCTGTAGACCTTTAATCAGACCAGTGGCCCTCCATCCACACCCATCCTGAAGTGTGGTGCTCAAAACTGGATGCAGTACTTCAGCTGCAGCCTAACCAATGCTGCATAGAGGGAAAGTATCACCTCCTTGGACCTGTTTGTGATGCACCTACTTGTGCAAGAAAGGGTGTAGTTAATTTTACTTATTACCTCATCACACTGGTGACTCATGTTCATTTTGGAGTCGACTCCAACTCCGAGATCCCTTTCTGCAGTTGTGGTACTTCCCAGGCTGTAGAAGCGTTGATGATTCTTCCTCCCCAGGTGCAACACATGACACTTATCCTTGTTATACTGCATCCTATTCTGTTCGGCCCATTTCCCCAGCCTGTCCAAATCAGCCTGAATTCACTCCCTGCTGTCAAGTTTGTGTACTTCATCCCATAGTTTGGTGCCATCTGCAAAGTTGGACAGGGTGCTTTCTACTCCCTCAAAATCACTAATGAAGATATTGAATAGTACCGGTCCCAGGACAGAACCTTGGGGGGACTCCACTGCCCACATTCCTCCAGATAGAAACTGACCCGTCTACCACCACTCTCTGGGTGCATCCCATAAGCCAATTTTCTACCCACCAGACTGTGTAATAATCTACATTGCAACTGTTTAATTTATTTATAAGAACTGGATGCAACACTGTGTCAAAGGCCTTTTTAAACTCTAAGTAAACAACATCTACCTCTATTCCTTCATCCAAGCATTGTGTGACCCAGTCGTAAAATGAAACCAGGTTAGTCAGGCAGGATCTGCCTGCTATGAACCCATACTGATTGCCTCTTAGCATCATTTTACCTGCTGGTCCACCACAAATGTGATCCTTAACAATTTTCTCAAAGGTCTTGCCAAGGATAGAGATGAGACTAACCGGCCTATAATTACCCAGTTCCTGCTTCCTCCCCTTCTGGAAAATAGGGACCACATTGGCCCTTTTCCAGTCCTCCGGGACCTGTCCTGAGCACCGCAGGTGCTCAGACAATTGTACCAGTAGCTCCACTATGACTCCAGCTAATTCCCTAAGTACCCTAGGATGAAGATCATCAAGACCTGTTGACTTAAATGCATTCAAGCCCTCCAGGTGCCCCTTTACTAGGTCAGCACGAACAGTTGGTGGGCCCTAAACTAACCTGCACCTTCTTTTTGCTTCCTACGTACTTAAAGAATGACTTTGTTATCCTTAACTTTTGCTGCCAGCCTAAGCTCCATTTCCGCTTTGGCTCTCCTCGCTGTTTCCCTGCAAGCTTGAGCCAAGCAGGTATACTGCTCCTTGGTGGCAGCCCCCTGCTTCCACAGCCTGTAGGCCTCTTTTTTTTCCCTCCAGGCTCGCTGGGATTTCCCTGCTCCACCAAGAGGGTTTCTTTGCTTTTTTGCCCCCTTTTATGTGTACTGGGATGGTCCTTCTTCTGTGTTTGCAGGATTAGTCCCTTGAGAAACACCCACCCTTCCTGGACTCCTATCTCTCCAAGGCTTTTACCAGTCAGTCCCTCCCTAACTAATCTCCTGAGCTTGTTGAAGTCTACCACTTCCACTCTACTAGTTATCTTCCCCACCTTTCTCCAGGTAGTGAACCCTATCAATAGGGGTCACTGTCCCCTAGGTTACCTTGCACCTGCAGATCCCCCCCCAAGTCTTCCCCTGTGGCCAGTACCAAGTCTAGTAAGGTATTTCCCCTAGTGGGAATGCGTACCTCCTGTGATAGGTGAAGGTCCTGTAAGGAGGTTAGAAACTTTCATGAATGGGCAGACCTGGCTGCTTGTTTCTCCCAGCAGATGTCTGGGAAGTTAGTCACCCATGACAACCAGGTCCTTTGAGCATGCTGCCTCTGAGAGCTGTCTCGAACTTTAGGTCTAACTCATCCCCCTGGTGTGGGGGTCTGTAGTAAACCCCTGTTACCAAGTCCTTTTCACCCCGCCCCCACTGTAACCTGACCCATAGTACCTCAGTGGTGGAGGCAAGGCTTCTGCTACTCCTGGGAAAGTGGATTCCTTTGATCCTTCCTGGTAACCCAGCAAAACAAGTCTCTGATCACCACTGCAGGTAATAGGATTCTTTTCCTTTGTTTCCTTCAGAAAAATACACTTCCTGCAAACACTAGGGATTAAGTGTCCCCTCATACACGCATGCGGGTTTGAGATTTTCACGGCCCACTGTCTCTCGGACTGTCTCTCTCCACCAGCACCTTCATCCGCAGGCAGTGGATTCCCTCTGCAGGTCGGAACTTCCCTTCTCAGGTCTCTGACCAGGCAGCTTCTCCCAGCTCCTAGCCAGCTTACCAGCCCCTCCCCCTTTTCTCTGGCACCTGTGCCCCTGGTTGCACAGCTCCGAATCTGAGTGGGGAATCATCTTCTCCTGGGATGACTCAGACTCCTCCGTCCTGATGTCTGCTCTCCAGACAAGTCTCAGCTCTGTTCCCCCTGCATGGGGGGAAAGTGGGCTGAGTCTCTGCCCTTCTCTCCAGGCTGGTGTTTGGCTGTCCTCCAGCTTCAGATTTTTATGGCTCAATAGCAGCCAATCAGAGGCCTTAGTATGTAATGGGGGCTCTGGTCACAGTTCAAATATTCCAATAAAACCATGCACTGTGCACAGCCTACCCTCGTACCTAGAAAAGCTATTGCACTCTCTGCAAACATTTTTCCACCCTTCTTGCAAAGTTCTTAGGCACAGCTCGCCCATTCATATTGCAGCCAAGCAAGTCTTTGCAGCTGTTACACTAGAGTAGGGCAAAATAATACCTGCTGGCCAGATCCAGCCCACCAAGTGATTTTTATCTGGCCTGTGGGCACCCACCAATTAATTGTACCCCACTCAGCCTGCATGCTTTGCTCCCACCCTCATGGGTGGGAGGGCCCTGGCCCTGGCCCCAGCCCTGGATTTGGCCCTGGCCATCATGCACAGTGTGCCACAGAGTGTGGGTTTGGGGCTGGCAGGAGTGTGGTGGCTGGGGCCTGCATCCTGCACCCAGAAGGGTGGTGGGAGTGCAGAGCCTGGTCCCATCATTTGGGGCTCCCTTTAGCTCATGTGCAGCTTCTGGGATTTGTGTACCACTGGGTGGGGTGTGAGTCCTAGGATGATGAAGCTGGCTGCCTTCCCCACTCCCTGCCACCATATGCAGCTCCCAGAACTCCACCAGAAGTGGCAGGGAGCCCTGTTCCCTGCTTCCCAGTGGAGTCCCAAGATCTGCATCTGGTGGCAGGGAGTGGCCCCAGACTGCTGTACAGGCTGTGTGCAAAAGCAGATACAGAGAAGGCTGGGGCCTGCAAACAGCAGCTAATCTAAGAAATCACGTTTCCCCTTTACTGGCAGGGAACTGGTATCTGCAGAGCAAGGTGCTACCAGCCAGTTGTAACCCTTGTCAGTTTTGCCCAAACACCCTAATTCCAGTCTGCACTTCACCTGGCAGTTCTAGTCCTGACTCATTTTCCTGCACCCCAAGGCTCCTGTCAGTTCATCTCTCCCCCTCAAACTAAGAAAGTGCCAGAGACTCCAGCTTAGGCTTACATAATATAACGTTCAGGCTGAGCATATGTGATAGTTAAAGCTGCCTAATGCTGTCTGTCCCCAGGTCTTCACTGGGGGTAGAATTGTGTTTTAGCTAGCATACAACCAAAAAGCAACTTACAACCAGCTCTGATTCACCTGACCAAGAGTGAAGTGATTCCATTACTCCTTCTGGGCATACTGTGGGAGTACGGTTGCCCTCCAAAGATCTGCCTATTCCTATAATAGGGGTGCTTATATGCCCAGAGTGAATCATTCCTACACTTTAGTCAAGTAATCTAGAGTTGCTTTCATGACTTCCAAACCAAGAAAATCTTTTGTACTGACAATCTGCATGCTTTTTACTGACATCCAGTTGTTTTTACTGATATGTTTTTACTGTTACATATTTTATATAATGAAAATGTCACTTTCCTGCCAGGCAGTTAGAAGGGCTGGGTTTACATTTAGGGGGTTAACAGAAACTATAGTAAAAAAAAAAAAATTGGTAGTCCATAAAAAGTTTGAAATTAAAAAAAAAAAAAAAATGGGTTGGCAACACTGCTTGACTGCAGCAATGGTTTACACCATGCTCCCCCCTCTTCCCTGGGGTCCCTACTTGCCCCCATACCTTTACACTCTTCCCCAACTACATCCCACACTATTGCCTCCTCTCACAGCGTTACCCCTACTAGCCCCATTGACCCAGTCTTGGCATGGACCCCAACCTCCCACCTCTCCTCCCACCCCTCGTGGTGCTGTAGCTATGTCCTGGTTGCACCATCTCCCTCCTGCCTTGCATACCTTTGGGATGAGCACTGAGCAACCATTTCAAGGGACATTACAGGTGGTGGTCAGGACTCACAGCAGCAGCACTTGGATAAGATGGCAAGGAAAAAGGAACTACTACATGTGGACCAGAATTCCCTGACAGACAGTTCACTGCAGGGTGCCAAGCAGCATTCCCACTTAAGCACCAGGTGGCACTATTCTTCTCTCTCTGGTGTGGGTGCTTGAATGTGGTTTCCCTTAGAGGGGGGATCTGGAAGTGAGCTCAGGGCTTCTTAAATTATACTGACAGACCAGTTATTTTACAGACTGCACAGAAAGGGGATTTTAGGCTTTTTCTCCCTGAACATGTGATGGATAGTTGGCAGCCCTGGTTAGTTTCAAGCTGCACTTTAGTCATCCACTAGGTGAAACAGAACTCTGCCCTGAATGAACATGTTACTGTGTAAAGCATAGGTGCTGACTCCATGGGTACTCCAGGGTTCAAGTACCCACTAAAAAAAAATTAGTGAGTGCTCAACACCCATAGAGCTACTTGCAGATGTTAAAAAAAAAAACAAAAAAGAAAAGAAAAAGTGCTTTACCAAAAGCAGAAGTGCATTACTTAACCCAGCTCTACAGTGTCTGTGTAGATTGGGTGCTTCATTAGAGCTTTTTGGAGCTTTAAGCTAAAGCTGATTCAACCAGCTATCAGACAAAAAGTCCCACTGAAGTGCCCAGTCTTTACAGGTTCTGCAGAGCCGGGTTGAAGTAATGCATTGCCTCCTCTGGGCATGCGTGGGGGTTGGCACCACTTCATGCCTTTTTTTTTTTTTTTTTTTTTTTCCGGTGCACATCAAGCACCCATAGGCCAAAAAAACCCAGTCAGTGACTATGATGTAAAGGATGGCTTTTCTTTCTTCCTCTCTCTGGTGTTAAAGTTTCCAGAACATTATTCATGTGATCTTTACTGGCAGGCCACTTAGTATCATCATTCTTGTTTCCCATAGGAGGAAGCTGAGGCACAGGGAGGTGACAATAGAAGAACTGAGCTAGGAACCCAGAAAGTGACAACATGTAGGGGGTGCATGAGGGTGTACGTGCACCCCCTGAGATAAGCTGTGAACCCCCTGGAAGTTCCAGCTGTGAAACCAGAAGTGCACTTCCGGTTTTCGGCGCTGGCTTGGCAATTGTACACTGGGGGACCCCCCCCCCCCCCCCCCCGGGCTGGGGGACCCCCATCAGCTATCTGGTGCCCCCTGAGACTTAGGAGGTACCAGTTGCCCATGAACCCAGATGTCCTGACTCTCCAGATTTCTTTTGTCTGCAGAGTTCCCTTTCTTCTCGTCCCTTCTCCTGATTCTAATGGATCTTTCCCGTTCCCCCTTGATGTTCCTAGCCCTTTTCTTGATCCTTCTTTCTGTTATAGCCAAGCTTCTCTCTATCTCAGATTCCACTGGAATCCTTCAGTTTCACCATCCTTCTACCATGCTATCATTGGAGATGAAAATTATCCTGCTTAGGCCCAGACAACTGCATGGTGTCCATCTCCACCTGCTCTTCAGAGAGAGGGGCAGGGATGGTGAGGAGTCTAGCAGAAGGAAATTCCTAGCTGTTTCTTCAAGCCTCCAAAGCAGCAGGTGCTAGCTCCTTCCCTGCATCCCTGTCTGTGAACAATATTCTAGCTGAGAGCACAAGAGACCTATGGAATGCCACTGCATGTGGAATGCCCCTGAAAATGGGAGAGGTTAGGCCAGGGCACATAAGATGTTATATGTTCAGTTACCTAAGCATGGTAGCTGGGAAAAGTGAAGAAACCAGAAGGAAGAGCCTGGGGGGCCGAATCCAAGAGTTTGGTAGGCAGGGAGCCACACAATTTGAGCTGCCAGGAATGGGGTGTAAGGGAGTGTATAGACAACATGGGCATTAATGTAGAGCGCCTGAAAATTTTAACACGGCTTTTTTTTGGTGCAGTGCATTTTTGTTTACATGAGACAGCGTTCATGTTCACATGAATGGTGCTTTCAAGTGAGTTAAGCCTCATGTGTCATTCCCCACAGATTTCAGGACGGGGAGTCAAATACCAATTTAACCCCTGTAATGTCTTTCCTAATGTATTACAGCAGGAGGCACATGTAAAGCACCCAGGCTCCCCAGTTCCCGGACTCTCACTGTGCAGTTCTGACTCTCACTGGGAGTCTCCCCTGGGCACAGTCATGGTCACCCCAAAATCCTTGTCACTTCCACCCGCTTATGCTCAGTTGGTTTGGTCTCTCTCCATCAGTACGCAATCCCAAAGACACCATCCCAATCCCAACCACAAACTGCTTGAATCCTCCCCTCCCATTCCTTTCCCTTCCCTTTCTATTCCATCATGTTACAAATATACGTGGTTTTTTTCTTTTATTTACTATAGCTGCTATGATAACTACTATGATATCATAAAATATTCAGGGTTTAGAGTGGTGGGGGGGTGTTTGTTGCTGCCTGGTTGGTTGGCAATTGCTGTCAATGTTGGTGGTGGCAAGCTCTTCTGGCTTTTTTTTTCTCTGTTCATTTTTAGACTACATTTCTCAGCATTCCCAAGCTCATTGATCTTCGTACAGTTTCCAGTGGGGGCTCCCATTGGAACCCTCTTATTCCCTACCCAGGTACACCATCAATCTGTTTATGTGGTGCTACATACGGATTTTGGAGGTGTGTTGTGAATTGTTTTATAAAAGTTTTTGGAATGTTTTTGAAAATGTGGATTGCTGTTCGGCTTGATCCTCCACCCGCCTAGCCTGCCAAGAGCTATAATAGTTAACCTGCTCACCCATGTGGGGGGGGCTTATTCAGATGTGGGTGATGGTGCATAATGCCCCCCTCCCCAAAACCACTCACCATCTGGAAGCAGCAAACCCCTAGTCCAGTCCAGATTTCCTCCCCCTTCCCCTGACTGTTCTCCCTTCCACTCCCCCTCCACAACACCACATTCTCCTGTAGACAGACACAGATTTAAAGTGTAAATGAATTTATTTTAACATAACCAAGAGAGAAAACAAAGCACTCCTAGGTGTTGTTGTCAGCACTATATCCTGCCAAACAATCAGGCACAAGGGGCGCCTAACTAGCCTCTCCTTGAGGATATCTCCTCAGTCCCTGTGCTGCTGCTGCTGCCCAAACATGTCTCTGTTGTCTGGCCACTGCCTGTCATGCTTCTTCTTCCCATGACTCCTTGAAAACCTCTCTGTGGCTCTCACAGATATTGTGCAGCATGCAGGCTGCCACTACAAAGGCCAGGATATTTTCTTGCTCCATCTCGAGCTGGCACGTAAGAGCCCTCCATCGTCCTTTTGTTTGGCCAAACGCACATTCCATGGCCATCTTGCAACTGCTCAGATGGTAGTTAAAAACCAGCTTCTGTGGGTCGGTGACATTCCCTCCATAAGTCTTCATAAGCCAGGGCTTTAGGAGGTAGGCAGCATCTGCTAATATAACTAGGAACAGAGACACTGCAGGTTATTGTCTCCTCCAAACCTGGTGTGTAGTGTCCTTTCTCCACGAGGCCAGGCAGAGGGGAGTTTCTGAACATGCGCACTTTATGCGCGCTGCTGGCCCACCTTGTATAAATGTTCGTGAACCAGCCCCAGCGGTCCACCACAGCTTGCAGGATCATGGAGGCACATCCCTTCCTGTTTGTGAAAGCCCTCCCTGCAGGGCACATCACTGGGATGTGAGTGCTATCTAAAGCCCCCATGCAGTTTGGGAACCCCTTCTCATTAAAGCCATCTATGACTTGCTGCAGATTCACTAGGTGGATACTTTTGTTTGCAGTGATCCCCATAAGCAGCTGGCATACCTCATGAGTTGCCAGCCCGACTGTGCAGGTAGCCACACTGAACTGGTTCGCAATGTAGTGGAGGCTGGATGGCCTGGCCAGTTTCATGATGGCCATTGCAACCCTCTTGTCTGGTGGGATGGCTCAACACATGTTAGTGTCCTGCCTCATGATGTGGGGCCCCAGCATCGAGATGATATGATAAAACATCTCTCTTTTCATTTGAACCATCTCCAGCCACTGTTGGTCATTCCAAGTCATCAGCACAATTCGTTCCCACCAGTCCAAGCTGCTCTCTCAGGCCCACACTGTGAGGATTCTGGTCCTCTTCAGGTTTCTCAGCACAGACCAGTCAAATTCCACTTCTTCGCTTTGTTCTGAGTATTCCAAATCCTTTGGGTACCTGTATCTTCTTATTGTCATTAATGCTGTTAAACCAGGAACACAACTTGCCAGTGAACACTATAGCACAGTTCCTATCCTTCTGAAGTATTGCAGCAGTAATCTCCAGGTAAACAGCATTTGCAGAAGCTCGGTATATATATGGTGGAGGACCAGGATGTGTGCGATTTGTGGAGGGTGATAAGGCATATATAGCCAATATATGATATAGACTTATGTTATATAGACTTATAATTACAGTTCAATTCCTTACAATAAGTGAATTGGGAGAATAAGGGGAGAAGTGGACACGCCGGAGGGCAGGGAACAGCTGCAAGCAGACCTGGACAGGTTGGACAAGTGGGCAGAAAACAACAGAATGCAGTTCAACAAGGAGAAATGCAAAGTGCTGCACCTAGGGAGGAAAAATGTCCAGCACACCTACAGCCTAGGGAATGACCTGCTGGGTGGCACGGAAGCGGAAAGGGATCTTGGAGTCCTAGTGGACTCCAAGATGAACATGAGTCGGCAGTGTGACGAAGCCATCAAAAAAGCCAATGGCACTTTAGCGTGCATCAGCAGATGCATGACGAA
>NW_005842869.1:41418-77441 GCF_000455745.1 Alligator sinensis
TCTTTCCTGCCTATGCAGGGGGTCAGACTCGATGATCTATTGAGGTCCCTTCCGGCCCTAACATCTATGAATAAGAAATCAGATACTGAGCATAAGGTAGGTGATTATGAGCCCTCCCTGCCTCTTTTTCCCCATGGGGGAGAGGGGAGGAAATACCCACCTCCTGGTTCAAGATCCTCCCTAGGTCCCTCTATTCCCTTGGAGTAGCAATATATACCCTCCTGCTTTACATACTACCCATACTGAACTTGTATTTCCTTCTCCTGGTTGCTGGCCACAAATACTGCTGAAGCTTCTCTTGTGTGTACTACTTGAATTGTGGAGACTTTCTTCACAGACTTTGGCCCGAGCATCAGCTCAATTATGGTAAGAGTTGCACAAGTTCTGCAGATCCATTTCATATTATTCTAGCCCTCCTCCTGAGTGCTGGCCCTGTTTGCTAATGAGCATATTATGGAATTGTAATTAGAGGATTGTTGCTGGCCACAAATGCAGAGGCTTTCTTGTTTGTTGCTAGTCAAGACCTCCGGCAAATTCCCTCCCAGTGTTCGGGTAGTAGGCCCAGGCCTGCAGGCTCTTTGCCTCACTTGCCCACCTCTGCACTTCTCTGTTGTACCCTGGTAACTTTTGAATCATTGCTGGCCACAAAGCAAGTTGTGCTCCTGAGCTATGACCACTGCAGTGTCAGAAACTAAGGCTTCACTGGTTTTGGCCTGAGCATCAGCTCGATTTGCACAAGCTCTGCAGGCCCACTTCATATAGTCTTCTTGCCTCCTCCTCGTTCCTGGCCATGTCCTGCATCAGCATGAGCTAGACAACATCTGTAAGGACATTTCATTCATTGCTGCAGAAGGCTCAGGGCACAGGTGGGGCTTTCCACTAAGGAAGCTGAGGCTTGAGTTTCTTTTTTGAATTGTGGAGGCTTTCTTCTTGGTTGCTGGCTAAGACCTCTGGGGTCTGGGCAGTAGGCTTTGTCCCACCCTTGGAACTTTCAAATCATTGCTGGCCACAAAGCAAGCTGTGCTCGGGAGCTATGACCATTGCAGTGGCAGAAGTTGAGGCTTGAGTTTCTTTTCTGAATTGCAGAGGATTTTTTCGTGGTTGTTGGCCAAGACCTCCAGGATCTGAATAATAGGTCCATGCCTGTGGGCTATTTGCTCCAGGTGCCCACCTCTGCTTTACACCTCTCCATTGCAACCTAGTAACTTTCAAATCATTGCTGGTCACAAAGGAAGCTAAGCTTTCTTCACTGGCTTTAGTCCAAGCATCAGATCAATTTGCACAAGTTCTGCAGGCCCATTTCATAGTCTTTTCACCCTCCTCCTGGTTACTGGCCATGTCCCAGCAAATTCGAACTGGGGTACACTTACCCACCATTCTGTCTCCTTCAGGCTTCTGTCTCCTTGAGTTTCTTCTCTGATTTGCAGAAGGAAGGAAGATTTTAAAGAAATAAGGCTAACAGAAAGTAGAAAGTCCTCCTCCCCAACCTGAGGGGGCCCCCTCACTCCTTACCTAAGCTTTGGGGCTGGCAAAGATTCCAAAGTTACAATGTACAGGAGAGTAGCATGGCCTGACTCAGCCAGCCAGCTGAGTTGGGCCATACATCTCTACATGAAGGGGCCCCTTGGGGACCATGCCTGGCCCCACCCTTGACTCAGCCGTCTTCCTGCTGGGACATGTTCAGTACCCAGGAAGGGGATGTAGGATGCCTCCCTCCCTCCCTAAGCTTTGTGGCCAGCAAAGATTCCAAAGTTAAAATGTAACAGAGAGTAGCATGGCCCAACTCTGCCAGCCAACTGAGTTGGGCCATTCATCTCCACTTGAGGGGGCCCCTTTGGGGCGATGCCTGAGCACCCCCCCCCACACCCCTTTACCCAGCTGTCTTCCTGCTGGGACATGTTCAGGAGGGCTGTGTGAAACACCATCATTTCATTTTGATGTCCATTTTGCCATTTCAAAGGGACAGTGTTTTGTTTCGTCATTTCATTTCGTCAAAACTGTTTCTCTGTTTTGACACGTTTCAATGTTTCTCCCATAGGCTATAATGGGGAATCATGAAAATGCCTAAAACCTTGTCATTTCTTGCCTGCTTTGGATGAAAATTGCAGGGATGGTATCCCCTTCTGGGGGCATGAAGTCTCTTAATTTTGAAAGAGATAGGTGCAGCAGTTTCTGGGAAACTGTACCTCAAACTCTTCAAAACAGAACTCCTGACATTTGCCGGCAACAACAGCCTTCTCTTACCTGGCACACAGATCCAGGGGCCTGCACCCCTGGGAGGGCTGCAAGGCTGTGCTGGACTCCTCGGTGGGGGGGGGTGCAGGCCCCCAGATCTGCATGCTGGATGAGAAGAGACTCAGGCTGCTGCTGCTGCTGCCTGGGAATGGTGTTGGGCACAGCCCGTACCCAGCATGGGAGAAGATTGCTGCTGCTGCCTGGGACTCCTCTCATCTGGTGTGCAGATCCGGGGGCTTGCACCCCTGGGACAGCTGCTGGGTTGTGCCAGATTCCTCCTGGGGATGTTAGTCCCTGGATCTGCATGTCAGATGAGAGGGGGCTCATGCTGGGACAGGCAGCAGAAGCAATCTTCTCCAGCACTGGTCCCAAGTGGAAGAGGCAGCGTCCTCCCATTTAGGGCATAGATCTGGGGGTTTGCACCTCTGGAAGGGGTGCTGGGCTGTGCTGGACTCCTCCTGGGGGTGCAAGCCCCTGGATCTGCGCACTGGATGAGAGGAAGCTGCCTCTGCTGCCTGGGACCGGCGCTGAAGCCAAGTAAGCCTGGCTTCAAAACTCACGTTTCAAAGTATTTTGTGTGCCCTTGTTTCATTTTCAAGCTGTTTCGAAGCCTTTTGTTTCATTTCAATTTTGCTGTTTTGAGCTCGAAACACATTGAAACAGCTTCAAAATGAAACGCCCAGTGAAATTTCGCAGAGCCCTAATGTTCAGTAACCAGGAAGGGGGTGCAGGATGCCTCCCCTGCAGCCAGCTGAGTTGGGCCATACGTGTCCACCTGAGAGGGCCTCTAGGGGACCATGCCTGCCCTGCCCTTTGACCCAGCCGTCTTCCTGCTGGAACATGTTCAGTAACCAGGAAGGGGGTGCAGAATGCACCCTTCCTTCCCTCCCTCCCTCTCCTCCACCCCACCCACCCAAAGCCCCTGCCCCACAGCCCTGGCTCTGTGGCTGCCTGCAGCTACCCTGGCCCTGGGTAGCTGCTGAAGCCCGGGCTACTCCCAGCAGGGCTTGCAGCATCCCAGCTGCCTGCTGGGAGCAGCCTGGGATCCAGGCTGACAGCAGCTCCCCAGAGCCAGGGCCAGCTGCAGCCGGGAGGCTCCAAACAGCTGCACCAGCATCAGCTCCCCACCAGCGCATGCAGGCGCACCTCGGAGCAGGTGGTGGGGAAGGGGCCTGAGGCAGCACAGCCCTGGTCTCTCCCCCATTCCTGGCATGGAGGTGATGAGCCTGGTGCAGCTGTTTGTAGCCAGCCCGGGCTCTGGGCAGCTGCAGCAGGCAGAGTGCAAACAGCTGCATTGGGCTCATCACCTCCAGGCCAGGAGCAGGGGAGAGACTGGTGCTGCACTGCCTCCGGCCCCTCCCTCGCTGCCCATTCTGAGGTGCGCCAGTGCAGAACTGATGCCGGAGCCAGGCGCAGCTGTTTGGAGCCTCCCAGCTGCAGCCAGCCCCGGCTCGGGAGCTTCCCCCAGCCGGGATCCCAGGCTGCTCCCAGCAGGCAGCTGGGATGCTGCAAGCCCCGCTGGGAGCAGCCCGGGCTCCATCGTTGGCAGCAGCTACCCGGAACTGGGACTGGCCACAGCATGCCAAGCAAAATGGCCTTGCGTGACATATTTGGCACGCATGCCAGGGGTTGCCGACCCCTGCTCTATCTGATAACCATCCACCCTGCAACTTTCCAGTAATGCCATGACTCCATAAAAGTTGTATGGTCATCAGTAACCAGGAAGGGCCAGTAACCAGGCTGGCTGCCTGCCCGCCTCCCTCCCTCTCATCCTGCCGCCATGTAGCCCTCCATCCATCCATATCGTATCAAGGGATTACTCAAGGGACCTTGGGAGCATATTGTGAATTGGTGTTTTATCCTATTGCATTGTGTTTGCTGGCAATGGCTGTACTGTAAAAAAAAATGTATTCATCAGTTGACTACCAGTGGCATTGTTGAATAAAAAAAAAGTCTATACAGTTTTAGCTTTATTTTGATTTGCAGTTCAGTTGATTGTGAAAAAAATAAAGATGAGGAACAAAAAATTCTGATTTGTACTTGCTCCTGCTTGATTTCAGGGCATGGACCTGGGAGCGGGGTAGGGGTTTTCAGCTGGCCAGGGGTGGGAGTGCAGTAGCTTCGCAGGCTGGACACAAAGCTGGTCAAGGCCCATATTTCAGATTGGTTGGCCTCGCCTCCAGGCACCTCAGTAATATGTCTGGGGATAGCCACCTGCTGCATAACACTTCTGGTATCTCTATAGGTAGCAGAGTGCTTTTTGAAACCCTGACCTTGGCAAATTAGTAGCTCCCTGCTTGGCTGAGATGCATCTGATGAGAACATGCCAGTGCCTAGTGTAGGAGAAGGAGGTATTACAAATTTCTTGAATTTGGATGAAAAGAAGTTCTCCCACAATGATGCTTCTTTGAATACACTTGATTCTGCAGAGGTTTAGAGGTAGCTGAAGAGATTACCTTGGTCTGCCTTGGGAGTACTGCTCCTCATTTCCCTGTCACCTTCTCCCTGTCCTTTGAGAAGGTTGAGAGGAGAAATATGGCAAGGGAAGACGAAGCAATCCTGAACAAAATCTGATGAGCTCTCTCCAGGGGAGGAGCGGGTTGTAGCTGGCCGGGTAAGGGGGAGGGGGAGCAGTCTGCAAACCCGGGTCCAGAAGGTGCTGCATGCAGGATTTTGTAAAGAAAACATTGCATGAAAAAAAAAATCATTTTTGCATTGCACCTCCCATAACAGCCTGCAAAGAAAAAACTCAGAAAACCAGCTTCCCTCCATAAGAGCTGTTTTGGAGCTGCAGCAGCAGGCATTAACCCCAAATCCCCACCCCTTTCAGCGACCATGCATATAAAGTACATTATAATGCATTAAAGACTTATTGAAGTCTTTAAAGACTTGCTAAAGGCCCTGGGGGGTCCATGCATGGAGAAGTTTTGAAGTTTGCCTGTTTGCGGCTGGGGGTGTGTGAGGTTGTTTAGTCTTTTTTTTCTTACAAGACATGCTGGCTGAATCACACCCTAACTTAACACTTAACAAGCATTCAACCTCCCTCCCTCCAATACCAGTCCACCCTGCAACTCTTTGCAACTCTTTCCAGTAATGCCATGACTCCATAAACCCCCCACCAAGCACAGCCCCACGCTGAGGCAGGCACAGTCTCTGAAAACCAACCCAACCACCCACGCACCTCAAAGAAAATATGACACATACAGAGAGCAAAAATAAAACACTTCAATGAAAATGCTGCAGCTTTAATAATAACTATATACAACTTAACAATATAAAATATATACAAAATGTACAAAAATTTTTAAAAAAGGGAAATATTTTCACTCTACTCCTTTTCACTATCTTCACTCTATTCTTGTCACTGGGCTATGGGCTGGTTGCCACCCCTGGTGAGTTCTGCCCACGAAAGTTTTCTGTGAGGAGGGGAGAAAGGAGGAAGAGGAGGGGGGTTTGGTGCACAATTGAAAAAAACAGACTTTTTCATTGCCCACCCTGCCACACACACGCACACAAGGTCAGTGGGACATATTACCTAAATATCACCTGGGACACTGTATATCCTGGGTGTTGCATCTGGCAGGCAGCATCCTGCCTCTGGACTTTTGTTTGTGATACTGAAATGGAAAGTTCAGAAGGTTTGCAATATTGAAGGAAGTCATGTAACCACTCACTCCAAAGTTTCAAACTACTTGCAGAAAACTTACCATTACGGTGATGCTGCAGCTGTTGTTGGGAGCTGTCCACTGCAGTGGCAGCACATGATGGGAGGTGTGGGGGTTGCAGGTGGAGGGTACACGGTGGGGTGGGGAGGACAGGAGGGCACATGGGTGTGGGGAGGAGGATATACACTATAGGTGGTGGGGTGGCAGAAGAATTAAGAGGGGGTAGAAAATTAAGGAATTATTTCTCTCTCCCATTTTAAAATAATAATTGGTCTGAGCAGACCCATCCCAACCTGAACTGCATGCTGTGAGGGAGGAGTGAAAAGTGAAGGAGGGTAAAAAAGAGCACACAGCGGCACCTACTGGCTAAAGGCCAGAACACAGTGCCCCCCCCACCCCCCCCCATGGTGAAGCGGATTAGTTAGAAGTCTTTGGAGTCTCTGGCTGTTTGCATGAACAAATCCACAGTTGGAGCATCATAACTGGAGGGCGCAGCAAATTAACACATCTCCAAATAGTGTTAGTTTAAGGCACTAAATGCACTTTAGAGCAGTGGGAAATCCCAGGTCATGCAAACATAAATGCAGTTGTGTTGACGTAAACGGGAAATATCATTTTGTCTGCATATGCCCTAAAAGAAGAGCAGTATTTCCCTGCCTGGTAGGGATGCACTGCTCCAGGCATCTGCAAACCACACTCCAGAGTGGCATACCCCAGAGTGGCGCACTCCAGAGAGAAAGGAATGCAGCTAAACCCCAAACTGATGTGAGCAGATAAGTGAGCCAGTGCCTTAGGATTTGAGATGGCAACAGCAGCTGCAAGTGAACATAAGGTTAACTCCCTCCCAGCCCAGGATTCAGCACTATCTCAGTTCCCATAACCAGGTGTGGCTCACAGAAGGTGGGAATGATCATCTGAGCAACCTCTCACATGACTCTTCTGTGTCAGACTCAGCTGAGGAAAGCTAATGCTCTAGAGCAGGGGCAGGCAATTATCTCAGGCAGAGGGCTGCTTACTGCCAGAGAGGGCCACATGACAGGCAGCTAGGGGCAGATATATATTAATTTTCTAAATTTTTAGGGGCCCCACGGGCCAGATAGAATGGCCTGGTGGGCTGCATCTGGCCCGGTGGCCACATTTTGCCCACCCCTGCTCTAGAGAAATACCATTGTGACCCAGCCTGACCAACCATCTCCCAGAAATACAACCTTCCTTCTCTTCAGTAAAAATACTGACCCTAATCCCTTAGAGAGACTAATCCACCATACTTCCCTTCCTGAGGACATTAACCCAACCTATCCACCTCCCAGTTTCCCCTTAGAGATACTGACCCTTCCCTCATCCTCACATATATTGACCTTTTACTTCCATGTATTTCCTAGAGCAGGGCTATTCAACTGACTGCACGCAACCTGTGAGTGGTTAAATTTCGGCCCATGGGGCTTCTTGGAACAACTGTCAGAGCCGCTGTATTGCCATGGTTCCAGAACACAGGAGGTGAACACAATTGACACTCACCCCCCTCCCTTTACCCACCACCAAATTCAAGGGTTTTGGTTGCTATTGGCAACAAAAATCAGCAGTAGGGTGAAAGGGGCTGGGGAAAACAGTACAGCATTTATTCATGAGTTTCAGAGCCATACCAAGGAAACAGTTCTGGCAGTCATGCAGGCAAGTTGTTACCCCACCTCATGAGACACTCTGCAGAGCTGGACCCTGCTGTCCTACAGAACTGATCTGATCCATTTTCTTTCTTTCCCCTTAGCTATGCTGACTTTCCCCATTTGAGAGCCCTATCTGGCTCAGTCTTCTTCTTTCCTGTATCTCTCCTCTAGTACTGACATTGACCCTGATGACATGACTGTCTGTCCCTTGCCCCTAGAGACACCAACTCTTCCTTCCATAGAGAAATTGACCCTTGTCCCCTCGTACCTCTCCTTTCTTTCTTATCTTACAGCCCTGACCTGTACCTCTTCATTGGCTGGGCATGGTGACCCCAGCTGGTGGCTGCATGGATGCTCAAGTCAGAAGGAGCCCCAGTGACATGTAGCTCTGAACTCATCACAAGCCGAAGCATGTCCTCCAGTGCTCTCTCCCAAACCCCTGTGTGATCATAGGCCCCATGGAATCCCTTCCATCAGCCTAGGCTCTGCCAGGAGCATTCATGCTAGAGCAGTCCCTCTCAGCCAGTGCAATCAATATACGTTGTCATGGAAACAGAACAGTTATGTGGGCCTGTGAGCTGGGGGAGCTGAGTCACAGAGTGTCCTGTCCTTCCTCTCAGTGAAGAGTGCTGGGGAGGGGAAATTACAGGGAGTGGAGTGGAAAGAGAATATGGGGCAAGAGAGAGACTAGGGAGTGGGGAGAAAGAATGCAGGGGAAGGACTGGCACAAGGAATTTTGGAAGGAAAGGGATAAACAAGTGGGGGAGAGCACAGTCCTGGGGTTGATTGTGTCAGAGGGACGCTTTTTGGGAACTCCAGGGGAAGTGGAAGGGGAGTGTGGAGGAGCGGGGTTTGCTTAAAAACACAGGAGGTAGGAGAATATGGTAGAATGGGCAAGTTGTGTGGGGAGGGATAATCAAGGGAAGAGAGGCAGACCAATGGGAGAGATAGGCTAAGGGAGGAAGTGGGTGAAAAGAAGATGCAGAGATGAGGATGGAGTGCAAAATGAGAATGTGTGGGGAAAAATGAAGGGGAGCAAGGGATTGTTGGATGTGTGTGGAGGGAGAGAGACCATGAGAGCAACCTGAGGGGAGAGTCTGGGAGAGGTGGAAAGGATAAAGGAGGGTAAGAACAAAGAGGGCAGAAGGGAGAGAGAAGGGAGAGGGCAAGGAAGTGAGGGAGGAATTGATGAAGAGTGAGGGGGAGGATAATAACAACACAAGGGCTCGCAATAGTGGGTGTGGAGGTGTAGTGAGGCTGATACTGGGAGATCTGTTCTCCCTGTTGCCTGCTGATGAGGTTTGTAACTGTGTATCCTTTTGCCTGACAGTTTTAAAGGTTGAGCATGGAGAATTCCTGTGGCTCCTGAAGGGGAGAATGACTGTGAAAGGAGTTCCCTGTACATGTTTGTCTATGAGGCTGATCCTTAGGGGATCTCTGGACCACCAGACACTGAACTCAAACCCAGAGTTTTGCCCATAGCCAAGTAGATGGCCTAGAACAGCGGTTTTCAACCTTTTATGCTTGGGGTACCCCCCAGCAGATGATCAACAAGCGGAACGCCAATTGATGACGGGGGGGTGGGGTGTCACCCGTGCAGTGTGCGGTGGCAGAACCAAAAGTGCCAGAAGTGCAGGGCAGAAGCACCTGTGGTGCACAGCACCAGTGAAAACAAAAGCACAAAGTGTTGGCAGCCCTGCCCCACTCCTCTCTGTGCCAGTGGTGCGTACCCCCTAGGACCTTCCCAAGTACACCCAGGGGTACACATTACTCCCCTGGTTGACAAGCCCTGGTCTAGAATGGTAAACTCCAGTTTGAGCCCTCAGGGTTATCTTTGCACTAGCCGTGGAGATGCTGATTCCTTTGTTTTTGTTCCTGTCTCCCATTCCGTCCTCCCTTGCACCTTCCCCTTTCCTGGGAGCTGCTCTCTCCTTGCTATTGTTTGGGGCATTAGCAGAGAAATCAATTTAGTCCCCTGAAATGGAATTCTATTTCCCTTTGTGCATTGAAATGGTACTTTTCCAGCTATGGAAGTCATGTTTTTGCTCCTTATGCACAGGGTGCATTTCTTTTTCCCCGGCAGTGTGGATGAATAAGTGTGTATACATATAAGTAAGTGCAATAGGCTACATACTGGCAGGCTGCTATGCAGCTATGTATATTTGCCCATTTTTATTTTACCTTCTTCTAAGTTATGAAGATGTAGATGGCCAGACAGGCCACATCCAGACAAGCAGGGGTGTGCGCTTGCAGCAGGAAAAATTATAGCAGCGCAAAATTATGCCACTACTTTGTGCACAGTGCACACCCCTGCATGTGCACTCTGTTGAGGGACAAATTGTCCCACTTTGGGCAAACTGCCTTTTCCCAGCTCCTTCCAGCTCCTGGTGTGCTGGAGCAGCCAGGGCACAAGTGAAATAGAGATGCTCTGGCTGCCAGCCAGAGCATCTCCCTGGAGGACCAAACTTCTGTTTGCTCTGGCACATGCTATTGTAGCATGCTCCATGCTGCTTTTTTTTCTCATGCTTTTTTTTTTTTGCTACTGGGAAATCAAAGAGGTTTGTAGCACCAGAAACTGCATGGCCCTGCTCATCTGGATGTAGCCAAACTCATGTCTTCAGAGGAGAAAGAGTCTCCTGTGGGTTAGCCCAGTAGTTGAGTGGTTAGAGCACTTACCCAAGAAGCATGAATTCTAGCTCCTCTCCACCATGTATGAACTTTTAGCACTCTGCCTGCCTGACATAGTGCTCTATCCACCATGTCACAGGTCAGGTATTTCCCCCTTGTTTCACAAGAGCTTCTTTTGAAGGTGGCCATCCGTGCAGCCAAGAGAGGCAGATATCGCCAGAGGTGAACAACAAAGATGATCAAGGGCTTGAAAGGCCAGTCATCTGAGGAGAGGTTGAAGATGCTAGCCATGTTCAGCTTGCAGAAAAAGCACTTAAGGAGGGGTATGATAGCAGTCTTCAAATACTTGGCGGGCTGCCATAAAGAAGAAGGAAAACACCTTTGCTCTCTTGCTGGAGAGAGGAGGATGTAGACTAATGGCTTGAAGCTGCAGCAAAGTTTAAGTTTAGACTGGATAGCTGGAAAAACTTCACTGTTAGAATAGTGAAGCAGTGTAGCCTAGGGAAGTTGTGGACTCCACATCACTGGAGGTGTTCAAGATGAAGTTGGACAGCCGCTGGTTGGGGATGATCTAGGCATAGCTATGCCTATCTTCTACTATAGGTATTTCCCATGCTTCTGGCTTTGTTGGTTGCCGCCCCCTGTACCTTCCCCCCCCGGCTTTTCTGCTATATGTCTCAGGGTATTTATAAGCCTTCTCAGAGACATTGAGTGCTGGCTAAAACCAAGGCTTGGGACTCTGACTAGGGTGTGCCAATGCTCCTGCTGGGACCAAGTCAGAGGTTCCTGACTAGAAGGTCTTATCCCTCTGCTCAAGATCAGACCGATCGCCATATTTGGAGTCAGGAAAACATTTTCCCCATAGTCAGATTGGTATGGACTGTGGGGTTTTTTTGCCTTCCTCCACAGCAGAGGGTGTGCCCCTCTACCTGGGAACCTCTTTAGCATATATTGAAAACATTTAATAGAAGCAGCACTTTGGCTGCTATGGTTCCCCTGCTTTACCCGTGGCAGATTAGGGCAGGGGCAGGCAAAATATGGCCCACAGACTGGACCTGGCCTGCCAGGCAGTTTTATTCAGCCTGTGGGTGCCCATCAATTAATTGAACCCTTCCCAAACCCCATAGTTCACCCCCACCCTCCTGTGTGGGAGGGCCCCAGCCCTGGCAAGCATGTACAGCTTCCAGGTGGGGCTGCTGCTGCCACTGCTGCAGCTGCCACAGGACCTGCTTAGCTTCCCTGGATTCCAGCAGCTCCTCCTGTGTCTCTGCTGCAGTACTTGCTCTGGGCACCAGGTATGGAAGCTGCAGCTGGGTGGGAATGCGGGGCATGAAGCTGGCAGGAACACAGAGCCCAGGGCCCATGCCCAGCAGGGTGGCAGAAATGTACAGACTGGGTGGGCAGGTAGTGGGTGTGGTTTGTGGGGTGTGAGAACGGGTAGGGGGGGTGGGAACCTCCCCAGCTGCCTTCCCCATGGTGTACAGCCCCTGCCATTGCCAGCAGTGGAAGCTGTAGCAGACAACAGGCCCTCAGGGTGCTCATAGCCTACATAGCACAGCTGCCGGTAGCGCATGGCTCAAGCCAGTTCTGGAAGCTGCACATGGCGGCAAGGAATGGAGTCAGGCTGCCCGACCTCTATCGTGGGGCTCATGTGCAGTTATCAGAACACGCATGCCACCAGGGAGAAGCCCTGCGTGATGAAGCCACTCCCTGGCACCATGTGCAGCTCATGGTACCCCACAGGAAGTGGTGGGGAGCCTTGCCTCCTGCTTCCTGGTGGAGTCACATGAACTATATGTCACAGCAAGGAGGGAGGAAGGCAGCTGGCTCCATCATCCAGGGCTTCCTCCTGGTGGCATGCACATCCTGGTAGCTGCACATGAGCATGAGATATAGGCAGGCCAGACTGGCTCCTCTCCTTGCCACCATGTGCAGATCCTAGATATGGCCAAAGCTGCATGCTGTCAGGAGGCAGTGCTTGCACAGGCCACGGGTATCCCAAGGGCCTGTAGCTGCTGCCACTAGTAGCAGGGACTATTTTCCATGGGGGGGGTCATGTGGGGGGTTTCCACACCCCCCACCCTTCCTCACACCCCACAAACCATAGCCACACCTTGCCCAGCTCCCCAACCTTCCCACATATACACACACCTACAGCCCCCACCATACCCTATACCCCACCCCACACAGCCACACTCCTTCACAAACCCCACCCCCCACAACCCTCCCACATATACACACACCCACAACCCCCAACATACCCTACACCCCCCCACACACAGCCACACTTCCTCACAAAACCCACACTCACCCACCCACACCCTCCATCATACACACAAACACACACTCCCAACCACATACCACACCCCCACACACTGCCCCGCTCCCAACAATATATAATTGCAGGACATGTGAGCAATGAATGCACCCCAGGACTGCCAAGCATGTGGAAATTACCCAATCTACCAAATGACATTGCCTGAGTCCCTCTTTTGCATTCTCTGCAAAGCATCACATTATACCTTTGGCTAACTCATTTTTGTAAGTACTGAAGGGTTCATGGCCTGGGCCAGGGGTGAGATCCTCTACTCAGTCCAGGGGAGAGTCTAGGGGAATTTATTCTTTCTTCGGAGCCCTAAGCTAGTGGAGAGTTTCTTCTCCAAGAACCTTTAGAACATAGGGTAAGACATGACAATGCACAAACATGCCAGAAAAATCCAGGCACAGGCACCCAGGTTTTCACACTTTTATTGTAAAGCTTTAGGAAGGGTTAATTACAAGGGAGTTGATCATCTGACAGCTCAGCAAACAAACAGAACAGGAGAGAACAAAAAGGGGCTCACAACGGTGTCATGCTCACTGCTCCAAACAGAAAGAAATACAAGGGAATCAATTGTGCTCACAGCGCCTGGGGAAAATCAGACCCAAGGCCCAAAGCCTTCCCCGCACAGGGAAATGCATCACACATTGAGAGCAATACAACCTTAGCAAGAGGCATTGCCTTAGACATAGGTCACCATCTGAAAAATAGTTGGGTACTTTACTTTGCCATAGGATTTCTCCTTTAGAAAAGCTACACCTGCATGTACATAAAACTGTACAAAAAACAAGGCATCACAAGCAAGGAAATTAAATCTTGTATAAATAGAACCAACACCGAAGAGCTACAAAGGGGTCACTTGGATTCTTCCTAAGCAGCCCATCTGCTCCCTGGCTCCCACCTTTGGTTTTACCCCTTGGCTTGTCCTAGTGCAGTATAGATACAGTGAACCCCCTCCTCAGAGGCTCTGGTAACCCCAGATTCCTTCTTCACTGTGCTTGTCTAGACTGGAGCTTTCTCTCCCCCACATGCACAGAGGCTCTATCTTTCATTCTTATAGTTGTGCAAATGAGCTTCTCCCTGCCAGCATCTCCACCCTCTCGCAGGGCTGCAATCCTCAGCATGAACATCACCTTTGCCTCTGGACTGACTCCCAGCACCATTTTTGTCCTAATCCCAGGACCTGATCCCTTCACCATGATGCCAGTCACCAGTGCCATCTCTGCTCTTGCCCCACAGACAGATCTCTACTTACATCTGTGACCTGATCCAGGAGATTGATGCCTCTTACCATTTCTATGTTCCCCTCAGGAATCCTGGCAAGTGTCATTTCTGCTCTTGCCATGGAGGCCAGTTCCCAACACATCCTATGCCCCAGCCTGGAAAATAGGTGTCACTTTTATCTCTGCCTTCATCCCCAGAACTGATCCTTAGTGGCAGGTCCACCCTTGTCCCAGGTACTGATCCCCAGCACCGATTCCTACCTCATCCTGGGAACTGAATTTTAGTGACAGCTCTGCCCTGATCTCTGAAGCTAATTTCCAGAATTTGTTCCCCCATGCTGATTCCCAACACCATCTCCACCCTTGTCTCTCAGACTAATCTCCAACATGATCTCTGTTCTTGCCCTAGTAACATTTCTGCTCTCAGCTTGGGAGTCAGTCCCTACCACCTTGCCAGCGGGTGTCTCCAGACATCATCTCTGTTTTCAGCCTCACCATCAGGGACAAATCCCTAGCAATACCTCTGCCCTGACTTTCCAGGGCAAATTCCTCATTCCCAAACTAGCCTGAGATGCACAATGGCTCAGACTGAGGGAGTTGTAATGATGCCTCAGGCAGCCCCTGGCTCCCAAATCAAACTGAAGAGTCCTAAGCTCCAAGGCTCCTTCAGAACTACAGCCATCATGCAATCCAGGTCCAGAGGAACCCCAGGCTCCATTTTATCTGTCTTGAAGGCTAATGTTCCTCAGCTCTGCACTAGGTAGTCTCCCGAGGAGTCCCTCTTCAGAGGGGATTGCTGCCACTAATCCCAATCCAGGTGGGAGGAGTGAGCAGCTGAGTTGGCAGAGGAATCAAAGATCCTGGCCTACATGGCCAAATTGCACATTCTGCCCAGTTAGGCTCTGAAACTACAGAGCTAAAACAAGAACAAGTTTAAGTGACATGCTCAAGCAGCCAGGCCAGAGAGAGCTTGGGCCCCCAAATACTACCACCACGGGGAAGGGCAGACCCGGAATGCCTTGATGGCCATGTGGAGGCCACCTATCTTCCCCATGGGACCATGGGAACTTGTGTCCTGAAAAGAGAAGGTAATTACAGGAGAGGCTAGGAGGAAGGTCCTGCCTCCTCCAAGTGGCACCTCTGTACATTTCAATGCTAAACAGTATGGTGCCTTGTCACATCACCTGGGGAAAGAAAAGAGTTGAGAACCAGGACACTAGGGGAGCAAGCAGGGCAGGGTGATTGGGAATCAGTCCTGCTGCCACCCTTCTCTGTACTTTTTTACTTTTGGGTCATAATCTCCTTGGAACGAAGCTTGGCTCAACTTGTATCCCTCTGTTCCCAAAGTCCTGAGGGTGGTTACATCATGGAACTGACCACATTCCTACCACCCTTGCCCAAAGCAAAAAGGGAAGAACTATTTAGTGAGAGACATACTGGATAATCAGGAGGGAAAAGAAGGTGCTGGAAGGGAAAGGCCCTTGGTGCCATGGCTCTTAGCACCTCAAAGATAACTGCAGGAATTTCATGGGAGTCTCAGATTCTCACTGACTGATGAGACAAGGACTACAATGCCCTCACCCTGTGCCAGTAAAGCCCTGTAGAGCTAACCACAAGTATCACATTAGAAAATATGCCTGCAGGCCACTGCCCATATACACAATGTCCCAACAAGGGTACACAGGTATCCCTCCTCCTTCCTCTCTCCCTATGTTTAAAGATTAAATAGAGACTAACAATGAAGAAAGGAGGCTGCTACCATTGGATTTACTCCCTAAGGAAGATCCTAACAATAAAAACTGCTGAGGAGAAAGGGAAGAACAATGATGCAGCACACCCAGTCCCAGCTTCCCCAATAGATAAGGAAGAAGGATTACTTAAAGGAAAATAAGGAATGAATTACCCCCACCCTAGACAGAACTTCCCAGTTATCTGGAATTGGGATCAGGCCAGAGTTGGAGCAGTTGTGAATGGGACAGAGACCAAATTAGCAGAACAGCTCCTAAGGCTCTAGAGGATGGGAGCTCAAAAATGAGGTCTGTTGGCATACCCTGCTAGAGCTGACCAAGCTAAGGACCACCTTTCTGGGTACCTGTTGGAGCTGTTGCCATCCTATCCCTCTACTATATACTGTCTCACTGGATTTGGTACCCTGCAAAAGGAAGTTCAGATGATGCTGGCACTTGACCGGGCAGAGCCTGGGGATGGGCAGTAGGATGCCATGCCAGTGAGACTGGCCAACCTTTGACACTGGAAGAGAAAGCTGAAGGCCTTGAGAGTGGCCCTATGGCCTAAGGGCAATGGGATTCCAGTACCCAGGGACCCAACAGCCCCCAGTGTGACCCTGAGACAAAGCTCCTCTTCACAAAGGCAATGGTGGCTTACAGGCAGACATGTCAACGGTCAGATTCATGGCACAGATGTCCCCAATGGAAGTTTCTTGCCCCAAAGGAGGTGCAAGATGATAGGCTGAGGTGCAATGGCCTGTGACATTTCCCCACCAGAAGAGCTATGCCAAGGGCTTCTACAGACAATGATGTAAATATTGAATGGGGCCCCCCATTGCCTGCTCCTAGCTCTTTCAGCTTAAGCATTCATAGGGTATAGAGCCAAAAGGGACCACTCAATACAGACCCTGATTTCTGGCTCTACACAGTACCTGGGGACCTTAAAATCTGTGGGCACAGTGACAATGTCCAGAAAGAAGTCTCAGCTGAAAAAAATGTCAAGCTCTCACAATTCCACAGATAGGACATGGCTGCTGCCCTTCTCTTGCTCCTCAGTTGCTGTTTCAGGGACTAATCACATCTCTATTTACAATATAGAACAAGAGTGTGGGCTGGAAGCTGTGCTCCCATGTGCTCTTCCATGTGGCAAACCATTCAAAGCTGGAACTTGCTCCCTGTGGTTTGTTTTATTCAAATGTCTTTTGTTTCAAGGACAATAAAAGTTTAAATCAGGCAGACTTGAATGTCATTCCTAAGATTTATATTTACAGGAGTCTACAGTAAAGAGACAGGCAGCTTGCTCCCTGTGCATGGAGACACACCTCTGTCCTGTGCCCCAGGAACTCCACCAGCTCTGCATGGACCTTTGGTAACTAAGCCCTTCACCTCAGCCATGCCCACTGCACTGGGAGCCCACCCAGCCATCCCTGACACAGCAATTCAGAGATGCACTGTCAAGTGCTCAGAAATTCCTTAGGTTTTTATCTGTTTACCTTCCCTCCCACCCCCAAAAAAACAATTGAGTTAAAATGGCGGTCTTCTTCCCCTGCCCTGCCCTGCCTTCTATTCTCAGAACCCAGTTAGGGCTTCTTGCTCAGTGGGGTAGGAATTGGGGAACAACCTGGAGAACCGGCTGCAGGAGCGATAAAGCATTAAAGTTTCAAATGTTCCTCTGGACACTGGCCTCAGAAATGTGTTTGTTCCCTGCCCCTCAGGCTCAGCCTCACAGGTAGATCTCCCTCTTGGTGGTTTGGGATGAGGGGGTGGTGGCTGGCTGGAAGTCCGAGGTCTGGGTGAGAGGAATTTCCTCCATGGGGGAGTCCTTGCAGGGCTCATGGCTACTGTTGGAGAAGGCACTGTACGTGGGGAGCAGACGGAGGTTGGCCATTTTGGTGCTGCGCTCTTCTGAGAGTCTGGGGCTGCCATTCCCAACTTGCTCTTGACTCCCTCGGTCTTGGTAAGGCACAAAGGTAGAGAGTTTGAGGGCGTTCTTGGGCCTGCGGTTTGGGGAGGATTGGCCAGGCATCCAGCAGGTGTCAGAGTGGCCGAACTCTGTGCATTCCCGAGTACAGGTCCCAGTCATGGCTACATCAGGCAGAGGCCGGAGATCTGTGGAGAATGGAAGTTAAAGCAAACTTAAATGAGCACAGGCTCCACAGGATAGAAAGCAGCTGTTGAAACAGTTGAGGTACAGTCCTACCCTCACCAAAGGTATAGTCCTACCCTCACCAAAGGTAAGCCCATGATACTCTTGGAACACTTCACTGGTAGGGTTTCCATGGGAATCTCTCCCATGGAGGAAGGTATGGACTGCCCCAGGTATCTTATGGACCCTTCCCATCTCTCTCCCAGCCCCCAATCATAAACAGTAACAACAGTGCTCCCAAGGGTTCACAGCCATGCTGCCCTGGTGGAGTGGATAATCACACTGAGGAAGACCACCCAGAGGCTGAAGCTGAAAAATATCCTTCCATGCCTGAAAAAAATGGGAACTGTGCTCAAGGTAGGCCCAATGCCATGCAGGGAGTCACTGCCTCAGCTAGGATTGCAATTTGGGAATCCTGAGTCCCAGCCCCCACTCTTCAAGCTCACTGCCCCAACAGCCCTATTGTCCAGGATCAATTGGTTCCGCAGATGTGGACTGTACCTGCACTGCACCACCCAGGTAAGCTCTGCTGTGCACACTCTGCCCCACAAGCTGGCTCCTGGGACCTAGTGCCTAGGGAGCACCCCCCACATGTGTACTCCTGCTACATCCACCCCCCACACCCACCCCACACATATAAATACCCTTACACAATATACAAGAGCAAGACTTTATTTTGAGCTATTATACAATCACCTCTATATAAGCTACTCAAAAACCCCCAAATCAGGACAAATATTATTTTTTAATAAAATTAAAATATGTTATAGTAGCTATTTTAGCATATGATTTGTTTTTAATCTATAATTTGTTAAATATCTTCTAAAAGATTTTGCATATGTGGCCATAGACAGCTCATCAAAACTCATTAAGTGGCCCCCCAACCAAAGTAATTGCCCACCCCTGCTTTAGCCCCAAGTCTAGTATACTTTCCCAGGAAATGGGAGGCACAGAGTCTAGGCCCCCCCTTCCCTTTCCTTTGAGAGGATTTGACCCTGCACCACCTGAATTTCAAAGAACATTGCTTTAACCACAACACCATGAATACTTTTCTCCAGTTCCCCTCTGGAAATCACCTCTCTGGGCAGTCAAGAGAGGAAAATATATGAGCTAGGAAGGAAACAACAGGTTTGAGGCTGTGCAGCTCACTGATATGGCCCTGCTTCTGGAAAATAATAGATTCTGGTACTAGTCCATATCCTCTCACTGGGGCAGAAGTTTCTCTATTCTCCATCAGTTTCATCCAATGATTATTAAATACAAGGTGCAGGGGCTCAGCTTCAAGAGGAGAGCTATAAAGAATACTGGATAATGCCTGGCCTGTGACCAGAGCACTACACTAAGAAGTCAGTGTGTGGAATAAAATTTCAAACTGCCTCTTAGTGGGAGGTGGTGGACAGGGCTATATCCTGGGTCTCCTGGGTCTCCTATGTCCTGGGTAAGTGCCAAAACCACTCTGCTACTGGGTTTAAAATGCGCCCCCTCCCCTTGGGACTTGCATGTACCTGCTCAGCCACTACACGGCCTACAGTGCATGCTCAGTACCTGTGTGGATACTTGTAAGTGCACATTGTATGGGTAACAGAATCACAGCCTGAAAACTGCCATTTGGGCACACAAAGTGAAACAGAATTCTGTTCTAGGCCTGCCCTGATTTGCAGAGCCAGAACCACCCTGACACGCATTCTTTTCTCCCTTGATTATCCCCTCAATGAAGAATGGTCAGCACAAGCGCCAATCAGTCACCACATTATCTCTGACCCTACAGTCAGTCAACCAGGATATAACTGGCCATGCTGTTATTGGGTACTTCTCAACTGTTTTCGAACTGGACAAGGTCACTGTGCCTTAAACCTATATCAGCAGGGCCTTTGCAATGACAACGTATGCCATTGTGGACAAGTTCAAACCGTGTCCCACATTGTGGACTCGTGTCCATTTACAATGCTACATGGTGACTTTCAAGCTCTTCACACTGGCCTAAACTCCATATGCTAAATAAAATAAATAAATAAATCCCCTCCATGATTTACTGGCACCCCAATATAGCTCATGCACATAATACCTCACAGACTTTAACAAATACATAATACTTCAAGCCTGTCCAGAGAGGTGATACTCCCCCTCTATGCGACTTTGGTCAGGTCGCAGTTGTAGTACTGCGTCCAGTACTGGGCGCCGCACTTCAAAAGGGATGTGGCCAGCCTGGAGAGGGTTCAGAGGAGGGTCACCCGCTTGGTGAGAGGGCAGCAGGACAGGCCCTACGAGGAGAGACTGAGGGACCTGAACGTGTTCAGCCTCAGCAAGAGGAGGCTGAGGGGGGACCTGGTGGCTGCCTACAAACTCATTAGAGGAGATCAACAGCAAATAGGTAGAGCCCTTTTCTCCCCAGCACCACCTGGGGTGACAAGGAACAATGGTCATAAGCTGATGGAGAACAGGTTTAGGTTAGAGATCAGAAGGCATTATTTTACAGTTAGGGTGGCCAGAATCTGGAACCAACTTCCCGGGGAAGTGGTCCTCACCCCTACCTTGGGCAAATTCAAAAAGAGGTTAGATGATCACCTGTCTGGGGTCTTGTGAACCCAGCATTCATTCCTGCCCGTGGCAGGGGGTCAGGCTAGATGATCTGTTCAGGTCCCTCCTGACCCTAACTACTATGAAACTATGAGATGAGAGCAAACATATACATGCTCCCCTACATACAGTGGCCCCCAATATGACCAACACACATACCACAAACAGTGTACCAGACACACCTATTTTGCCACACCTAAACCTCTTCTACACGGTAAACCAAGTATACACAAACACACCTGCAATATCATTTATCATTTATCATCCTTCCCGATGCATTAAAGCACTGATACATATACCATAAGTATACTCAGCCATGTATAAGTCTACCACACACTATATCACATACATACAACATGACTCACAAAATAAAACCCTAAACAACTATCCCTTATACACCTTATGCCAGACTCAAATTGTGCCATATAAATACACCTACATGCTATGTAATAAACAAATTATACCATTGTAGCAGACTGAAGAGTAAGGCTCTGTGCCCCTCCCATGCCCCCTGGCACAGCAGGGAACACAGAAACTGCCAGTTGTTGGGTTGGAGGGAAAACCCGTCCCAGACTAGATCATGGGGAAACCCGGGGAAATTCCACATACCTGAGGGTGCGGCTAAGTGGCAGCAGGCTGAGAGGCCAGCAGATTGGTTGCCTGTTGTCTGGACAGAGAATGAAAGGCAGCTGTTGCCAACCAGAAGAAGGAAGTGAGAGGGAGCAGAGACTCCCAGCTGCAGCACCCCCAGGCATGGGTGAGAGGGGCAAGTGGCCCCAGCCTTTTCTGTTATTGTATATTTCTGTTAATTAACAGTGGACATGGAAGGAGTGTAGGGGTGGTGGAGCTCCCAGCCAGAGATACTCTGTTTAATTTAAACACACAAGGCAACCGAACCATTAAGCCTGGGCAGCCCTTAAAGGGACAGGCCCCAAATTTGGATGGTGACTACTGCAAGTGATAAATCCTACCTGTGGGAGGATTACTTTTAATAATGGTGAACTGCCTCTTGTTACATGAATTAAACTTACAGCAAGTCATGGCGGGTGAGAAAGACAGGAGGCGGCAGCACCCATAGGACAATCCTGGGTCATGGTAGTAGCCAGGCCTAGGTACCTACCCCTAATGCGCCCACATTTTGGTACACTGGCCAGCAAACAGTGACCCACCTTAGATGGAGGGAATGCCAACCACCACAGAAAACATGGATACCTGGCGGCAGATGCAGGAGGGTTTGCTATGCCTCTTGCAGGGGCAGTAGGAGCAGATAGACAAGCCGATACAGTCAAGATGGGAAGAGAATGAGGCCCACAAACTGCTGTTTACTCAGTAGTTGGCCTTGAATGAGTAGACAGTAGATGCCACTAGGACACCAGGAGCCAGGACAGAGGAATTTTGCATGCCCTGGGAAGACCTGGAGGCATACCTTAAGGCTTTCAAGAGAATGGCAACAGCAGCAGGATGTGATAGAGGCAAGTGGGGCTATCAGCTGGGTTCTCTCCTGACAGACAAAGCTCAGGCAGCTTAAAGGGCTCTGTCTCCAGAAGAAGCTGGGGACTACCAGAAGGTGAAAGCAGCAATTTTGTATCAGTTGGAGGTATCCACAGAGAACTACAGGTTGAAATTTCACCAGAGAAAGATGCCAGAAGAGAAAAAACCCTGGCACCTGGCATGGAAGTGGCGAGACCGGAAAAACATAACGTAGAAGAGATACTCAACTTGATAGTTCTTAAGCAATTTATTGCGGACCTGGAGAAGAGAACCCAGAAGTGGGTGCAACAGCACCAACCGCAGATGGAGATACAGGCCCTGAAGATTAATGGAGGCCTGTGCAGAAGCAGAAAAGAGCACACAGAGAGACAAAGGCATAAAGCTCTCTTAGCCATAGGAAGAGGAATAGCCAGAGGACCTGGTGGAGTAAAAGAAGGATGAGGTTGTGGTGAGGGAAGGCAGGATAGATGCTATAGTTGTGGAAAACATGGTCACAGAGCAAGTCACTGCTCCTAGGCAAAAGGGGAACATTGGCCCCTAAAGGAGATATCGTATGCTAATAATAATGACAGCAAGGCTTTCAAGAAGCCAGAGCAGATGGACTGTACTTTTGGTAAGGAGGGCCACTGAGGCCCACTAAAGCCTAAGGTGCAAGTACAGTTAGGAGCACTAATGCTCCATGCAGTAGTTGACAATGGTTGCTAGGGTTGTGTGAAATTTCTCTGGGTGTTTCATTTCAATGTGTTTTGAGCTCGAAACAGTGAAACTGAAACAAAACAAAAGCCTTCGAAATAGCTTCAAAATGAAACAAGGGCATGCAAAACATTTTGAACGTTTTGAAACATTTTGAGTTTTAAAGCTGGGCTTACTTTGCTTCAGCACTGGTCCCAGACTGCAGCAGCAGGCTCCTGTCATCTGGTGCAGATCCAGGGGCCGTGCCAGTGGCGCGGGCCCCCAGATCTACACGCCAGATGACAGCATGCTGTTGTTGCTGACTGGGGCTAGTGGCAACACCTACCTTCCCAGTGCTGGGTGTGGGCTTCACCCAGGTCCAGTCCCAGCCACCAGCAGCAGCCTCCTATCATCTGGCAGACAGATTGGGGGTCTGCCTCCCCCCCACCCCGCCCCCCGGGAGTACTGCAGGGCTGTGCCAGACTCCTCACAGGGGTGCCGGCCTCCAATCTGCCTGCTGGATGACAGGAGGCTGTTCCTGTCACCTAGGACTGGCCCTGGGCGCAGCCTGCACCCAGCACACGGGAAGATTTGTGCTGCCGCTGGCCCCAGGCAGCAGAACCAGCCTCCTGTCATTCGGCAGGCCGATTCGGGGCTGCCCACAACCCCACGCCAGTGCCAGTCCCAGCTGGCAGCAGAAGCCTCCAGTCATCTGACAGGCAGATCGGGGTTCTGCCCACACCCTTGGGAGGGCTGTGGGGTTCTGCCGGACTCCTCCTGGGGATGCGGGCCTCCAATCTGCTTGCTGGATGGCAGGAGGCTGCCACTGCCAGCAAGTGACAGTTTTGCTTGTCAACACCTTGAGGTGCAGTTTCCCAGAAACCTCTGCACCTTGAAACTTGGCAGGCTTCATGCCCTCAGAAGGGGCTACCATCCCTGCAAATTTCATCTGAATGGGGCAAGAAATGACAAAGTTATAGACAGTTTCATGCTTCCTCATTATAGCCTATGGGTGAAACATTGAAACAGCGTTAAAACAGTGAAAAAGTTTCAATGAAATGAACCGCAACAGTACTTTTGAAAATAAATGAAACTTGAAATGAAACACTGTTCCGTTGAAACATTGAAATGGAAGTCAAAGCGGAATGGCGCTGTTTGGTACAGTCCTACTGGTTGTAACGAGACCATGGTGCAAACCTCTCTAATCCTGGCTGGCGTCAGGGAACCAAGTGGGACAATAAAAGCGATATGCCTACGCAGGGACACCACAACCTACAAGTGGTAGAGACTCCACATTGAATAGCACCAGTCCAAGAACTGAGCTTTGCGGGACTCCACTGCCCACATCTTTCCAGGTCGATATCGATCCGTCCTCTACCACTGCCTCAGTGCGACCCCTAAGCCAATTCGCCACCCACCTTACCATGTAATCATTTACATCACAGCCTGTCAGTTTATTTATGAGAATAGAATGAGATACCGTATCAAAGCCCTTCTTAAAGTCTAGGTAGATTATATCTACCTTGAATCCTGCGTCTAAGCATATTGTGACCTGGTCATAAAAGGAAACAAGGTTAGTCAGGCAGGATCTACCTGCAATGAATCCATGCTTATTTTCTTTCAGCATTATTTTCCCTACTAGGCTCGCACAAATGTGATCCTTAATGATTTTTCCCAGAGTTTTCTCAAGGATAGAGATGAGACTAACTGGCCTATAGTTTCCCGGTTCTTCCCTCCTCCTCTTCTTGAAAATAGGGACCACACTGGTTCTTTTCAGTCCTTTGGGACCTGACAGGAGCACCATGAGTGCTCGAATAGCCATGCCAGCAAGACACTGGCCATTTCCTTCAGCACCCTTGAATGAAGTTCATCTAGGCTCACTGATGTGAACACATCCAGCCCCTTCAACTGGCCCTTCACTAAGTCTGCACTAACAGTTGGTGGGCTGGTGTCCCTCCTGTGTCTATCTATGATCCAACTGGGAGATTTGTCTTGCTCTGGGTCTAGGAATACAGCTGCAAAGAACTCATTGAAGAGCTCAGCTTTGTCCACCCTCTCTGTCACCAATTGCCCTAGTTTGTCCTATAGGGGTCCTATGCTACCCTGGGCCTTCTTTTTGCTCCCTATATACCTGAAGAAGGACTTTTTGTTGTCCTTAATTTTTGTTGCCAGCCTAAATTCTAATCCTGCTTTGGCCTTCCTAACTGATTCCCTGAAAGTGTGAGCCAGGGAGGTATACTCCTCCCTGGTAGCTACCCCCTGTTTCCATAGCCTCTATACCTCTTTCTTTGCCCTTAGGCTTTCCTGGACTTCCCTGTTCAGCCAAAAGGGCTTCTTGGCCCCTTTGCTCCCTTTTATTTGTAATGGGATTGTCTCCTTCTGTGCCCGTTGAATCGCTCCCTTGAGGAACAACCACCCTTCCTGGACCACCATTTCACCAATGCTCTTGAGCCTTAATGCCTCACTAACTAATCTCCTGAGCACACTGAAGTTAGCCTTTCTGAAGTCTAGCACTTCAGCCCTGCTAGTTAGTTTACCCACCCTTTGCCAGATAGTGAATTCAATCAATGAATGGTCCCTATCCTCTAGGTTACCTTGAACCTGCAGATTCCCCACCAGGTCATCCCCTGGTGGGGAAGTTATATGAAGCCATTGTTACATGTAGCCCATACCCTACCATTGGGAGGGCACTTGGGAAGAGATAGGATGGGGCTCACCTGATAAAACAGTTCTTTCAGCCAGGTATACAAGGAAGTGGAACAGTTCATGCGGGGTGCCCACCCTGCCAAAAAGTATTGTCAGTGCAACCTCCTCAAGCACCAATTATCTCAATGCCAATACTTGAAAAGCCATTTGAAAGGATCACACTCAACATTACAGGGCCATTCCCCAAATGCACAGCAGGGTATCAATATGTTTTAGTGATCATGGATTATGCTACAAGGTACCCAGAAGCAATACCACTATGATCAGTGGTGACCCCTTAGGTAGCCTCAGAATTGATGAAGTGGATCTCCTGAGTAGGAATGCCCCAAGAGACTTGAATGGATCAGGGGACTAATTTTATGTTCAGCGTAATGCTGGGCCTGTGTACTATGCTCCACATCAAGCAGCTGTGTACCGCCAGATATCACCCTCAAACAAATGGCCTAATATAGAGATTTAACAGGCCCTTAAAGGGATGATAAGGGCTACCATTCAAGGTGACCCCTGCACCTGGAATTAGGTTCTGGTCCCACTATTGTTCGCAGTAAGACAAGCCCCACAAGCTTCAATTTGGTTTTCTCCATTTGAATTAGTGTATGGTTACCAGCCCTGAGGCCTCCTAGATATAATCAGGGAAGGCTGGAAGAGTCAGGCAAGTGGGGTGACCACGATTCCAAACTACGTAGTACAGTTATGGGAAAGCATACACACCGAGCAGCAGTTGGCACATGATAATTTATGAAAAGCCCACGACAAAGGGAAAACTATGATCACAGGACCCAAGAGTGAGCTCTAGCGGTGGGCGAGCGGGAGCTTGCAATACTCCCAGACCAGGGAAGCAAGCTATTCTGCTGATGGCAAGGCCCATTTGAAGCGATTTGTAAGGTGGGTCCCATGGGCTATGAGGTGTGTCATCAGGCACAGAAGAAGGAGCTCCAGGTCTACCATATTAACCTTCTGAAGAAATTGAAAAATTAAGAAGGATGGCTGATGGCTCTGTATCCAGATTCCCTGGAGCTGGAGCCTCTGGAGGACTGGACAGTGGGGAAAGAGGAGTGTCCTTGAGTACCCATGAGAGCACACCTTACATAGGAGCAGTAGGGGCAGTTAAGACAGTTAGTAAGGATGTTCAATGATGTATGTTGCAGCAAGTCTGGCTTGGCTAAGGGAGCCGTACACAGGACCAAGTCCCTGGTGGGCCAGGTAGTATGGTATGGGAGCACTGGCAATAATTGTTCCAGGGTCTCCATGACAAGATAAAAATAAAGATTGAACAGATGTTGGTAAAGGGAATGATTAGGGATTCAAGAAGTCAATGGTGCAGCCCATTAGTGGTAGTAGCAAAGCAGGATGGGTCCCTGAGGCTATATGTGGATGTCAGGAAGGTAAATGCAATGGCCCAGTTTGATGCTTTTCCCATGTCATGGGTCAAGGAAATGCTCAAGAAGATAGGCATGGCCAAATATATATCCAAGTTAAACCTAGCCAGAGGCTACTGGCAAATACCCATGGCACTGGAGGGTTGTGAAAAGAAGGCCTTTGAAACCCCATGGGGTTTGTTTGAGTTTCAAAGAATGCCATTTGGCTTCAACAGAGCAGCAGCAATGTTCCAACGTTTCATGGACCAGATCCTGATCACACACCAATCAAGGGCCATGGCTTATGTTGATTATGTTATTCTATTCTTGAACCACTGGCAGCAACATCCAGAACACCTGAGGGTTAAATTGGGTGAACTAGGAGTGTCTGGCCTTACTGCCAATCATTGCAAGGGTGCCCTGGGACAGGAGGAAATGAAGTACCTAGGATCCCTGGTAGGACAAGGCAAGAGAAAGCCCCTTATGGATAAGGTGGAGGCCCTAAGAACATATAAAGTCCCTCAGACAAGGGAACAGGTAAAGTCTTTTGTGGGACTGGCGAAGTATCATAAGGTTACACCCCATTTCTCTGAGCTGATAGCTCCCTTGATGGACCTGATGAAGGGACAGGGAGCCAAGCCTGTGGTGTAGACTCAAGAAGTGCAACGGACATTTGAGAAAGTCAAAGTGGCCTTATGCAAAGAGCCCACTCACTTCACACCAGACTCTAGTAGGCCTTTCTCCTTACAGACGGATGCCTTAGAAATAGCCCTTGGGGCCATCTTAGCACAGAGGTGCCAAGGCAGGGATTTTACCAATAGCATATACCAGCTGGAAGTTGCAAGAGCGTGAGTTACAAGAGTATTCCACCACTGACTGAGAATGTTTAGTGATCAAACGGGGTATTGAAGTGCTCCAATATTACTTTCTAGGAAGAGAGTTCAAGCTAATCACAGACCATGAGCCCTTAAAATGGCTACAAATGACAAAGTCAGATAATGCTCACCTGATGTGGTGGTCCTTGGTTCTACAGCCTTATAAGTTCCAGGTAGAGCACAGGCCAGGGCTGGAACATATAGTTGCTAACTTCTTCTCATGTATCCATGAGGAAGAAGCAGCAGAACCACAACGTGTGAGGATTGTCCGAAGACAGAAAGAGAGAGGATGACAAAAGATGGACATTACGATGCTGAGTGAGAGGTTGCAAAATTTAGCATAGGGGGGAAGTAGCAGAGCGAAGAGCAAGGCTCTGCACCCCTCTCTCAGATCCATCCATGCCCTGCAGCATGGGGCAAACACAGAAACTGCCGGTTGCTGGGTTTACAGCAAAACCTGGTCTTAACTAGATTATGGGGAAACCGCACACACAAATGAACTCACCTGAGGGTGCGGCTAAGTGGCAGCAGGCTGAGAGGCCAGCAGATTGCCTGTCAATTGTCTGGACAGAGAATGAAAGGAAGCTGTTGCCGACTGGAAGGAGGAAGCGAGAGGGAGTAGATGCTCCCGGCTGTAGCGCACCCAGGCATGGGTAAGAGGGCAAATGGCCCCAACCTTTTCTGTTATTGTATATTTCTGTTAATTACTAGTGGATGTGGAGGGAGTGCAGGGATGGTGGAGTTCCCAGGCAATGGAACCAGTAAGTCTGGGCAGACCTTAAAGGGACAGGCCCCAATTTTGATGGTGACTACTGCAAGTGATAAATCCTACCTGCGGGGGGATTACGTGTAATAATGGTGAACTGCCTCCTGTTATGTGAATTAAATTTACAGCAAGTCGAGGTGGGCAAGGAAGACAAGAGGCAGCAGTAGCTATAGGACAATCCTAGTTAGGGTAGAACTCAGGCCGGGGAACCTACCCCTGATGTGCCCACAACCATACACAGACTACCATGCACAGTAATTTTCACGACACCAGTGGTGCTCAATTTTCCAGGCGCATGGGCCAGATGAATGGCATGGGGTTAGTCCATGGGTAAGATTGGGCCCTGCATGCCAGGATTGCGATAAACACTCCCTCTACGTGGCCCTACATGCCTAGATCAGGCCATGTTCTGCCTTGACTGGCCTCCACATGCTGGATTCTGGCCCTGAGGCCCTATGCCACCCCTTCTTGGTCCTGTGCACCAGGATCAGGCCCCACGCTGCCCCTGCCTGGCCCCACATTTGGAAATGGGGCTCCACATGGGCTCAGCTGGCCCCTGTACACTAGGATTGGGCCCTGGGGCTGCATGATGCCCCCACCTGGTTCTGAGTGCTGGAATCAGGCTGTACAACCCTGTACTACTGCTGCTTGGCCCCATGGGCTACAGCTGGGCTCTAGCACCATGCACCACCTCTATCCTGCCTTGGGGCCCCACACTACCCCTATCTGGCCCTACATGCTAGAATCAGGCCTGAGGCCCTGTGCTGTCCTTGCCCAATGCTGTGTGCTGGGATTGGGCCCTGGGATCCCATACCATCCCCACACACAGAGAATAGACCCCACACTGCCTCCACCCAGCCCCATATTTCAGAATCAGGCCCTGGATCCCTGTGCCACTCCCACTTGGCCCCATGCCCTAGGATCCAGAACTGGGGCCCCATGCCATCTCTGCCCTGCCCTGCCTGCTGGGATTGGAATCAAACATCCCTGGACACAGGGCCATGCTATCTGGCCCAGAAGGTTTCCCACAGGTCCATAAATTTGGTAGTAGGGGCCTCTGCTCCCCTGTCACCACATTTTCAGACTGTGGGGAGTCCTGCATGCTGGATGACATAATTCCAAGGGCCAGATCTGGCCTGCAAGCTGGGGGTTGAGCACCCTTGAAGTACACAATATCGCATATACAGGTTTCCCTTGCTTTATGCGGTAGATGCGTTTCTGGAAAACTGTGCATAACTCAAATTTGCATAAAGGGAACCCAGTTTATAGGGTAACAAATAGGGATATGTTCCTACAGCGGTGAGTGGGGCTGGGAAGGGGTGGCGTGGGGTGAGGAGATGCAGCCCCCCAGCCCACAGTCCTCCCGGGGTGCGTGTAGCAGCAAGACCCATGCCCCCTTGTCTTGCGCCCTGCACCCACTGACAGTTCCCTATGCTTTGCTCCCTGCTGCAGCTGCCTAGAAGCAGCCGATGTCACCTGCCTGAAGCCACTGGGCTGTGCCGCGCCCCTCCCCCTGCCCCTTCCCTTACAGACTTACCTTGCATATAATGAATTTACCTTGCATTTAATGAATTTTGGGTGTAAAAAGGCTCATTGCATAAGAGCGAAATTGCATATACAGAACCTACGTAAAATGAAGTAAACCTGTACACCTTAAACAACATACACATTAGAACCCCAGCCAAGTATGCCACATACACATCACATCACCAAGAATAACTCCTACACATGCTTTAACTCACAGATACTTTATCATGCCCCCATAATATATCTATTTGCACACCCTACACAGTATACAACCACCCTTCACAGTATACAGCATACATGAAGACTCCACCACACAAATACACACTTACAGTATACCACACACATACTATACTTGCAAAATATACAGATAGTACTCCTTCCACACAATATACCTAATGCATATCTTCATATATTATACTGTACATATACTACAGGCAACACATTATTCCACATACACATTATATTGAACATCTTAACCCCAGTTACGGCACACACTTACAATACCACAGAATATATACCTCCACACTTACAAGATACACATATAAATACTTACACACTACACAACAAAAAGCAAAGCTCATTCACGGTATACAAACACACTATATCATGCATGTTGACTTTAGCAGACAAAATGTAACCCAGAGATGGTGTTGAAGACACTCAGAATTATTATCTTGGGGGACTTCAACATCCATGCTGAGGCCAGCTCTTCAGTGATGGAATGGAACTTCAGGGCTTCTGTGTCAACCATGGAGCTGGATAGTAATTGGACTGACCCATGAGATGGAGCACATGCTGGACCTACTAGTTTGTACCTAAGTAGATAAAACAGGGATGTTGTATTTACCTAGATGCAACAAGTATGTTTTCAAGAAATCTTGGCTGGCTTGAGGCACAGGTCTCTGTCCTCCATCATCCCTGTCAGGGTGGTGGATGAGCTAGGCTGGTCTCCACCAGAGAATCAAGGAGCCAGTGGGATTCCAGAACTTACTGGAGGACATTCCCACTGACCTTGACAGCTTCTCTGTTGAAGGCCTGGTTGTTCTGTGGACTAGCACATTGACCTGTCCACAGACAAAATAGCACCCAAATGCCTACCCCCACCATTGTGGTGGCACAGGTTCCCTGGTATATGGGGAGCTGAGGTAGCTTAAGTGGGAGGGGAAGCAGTTAGAGTGCAGGTGACTCTTGACCTGTGCTGAAGCTGACCAACTGTAGCATAGCTCTTTTTTAAAGGATTATGGCATAGCAGTGACAGAGGTGAAGAAGCTTTTCTACTTCATTGCTATTTCATCTGCAAAGTGTCATCCAGTGAAACTGTTCTTGGTGGTGAATGGGCTGGCTAAGCCAGTTTGTCTCTGCCTGAAAATGGAGTCATGTTGAATCCACTGTGATGAATTTTCCACCTACTTTACAGTCAAAATCTCCTGTATCTGGCATGACTTAAGAATTACTACCTTTTCTGTAGAGTCAGAGTTTGGCATTGAGGAAACCTAGTCTTGTCCTATTTATATGGAACATTTTAAATGGATGATCATGACCAGTTATGAACTGGACCCATGGCCATCCTCACCTGTAAAAGCCAGCCAGGAGAAGCTGGGGCCACTGCTGGCAGGGCTTGTCAACACTTCCTTTCAGGAGGGTAGGGCGCCAGACATTCTTAAATCTGTGATAGTCCAGCCCCTACTCAAGAAACAATCACTTGACATTGACTTCCCAGTGAGTTATTGCCCGGTCTCCAACCTCTCCTTTTTGGGAAGGTCATTGAATGGGAGATTGCCCAGAAGCTCCAGACCAGTCCTGGTGCCATTGATTTCCTGGACCCTTCTCAGTCCATTTTTTTCTATTATTTATTTTTTTCCATTATTTCATAATGGATATAGCATAGAGACTGCACTTGTCACTTTGGTCAATTATCTTTGCCTGAAAATTGACTGGGGCAATTGTGCCCTGCTGATCTTACTCAACCTTTCAGCAGCCTTTAAAACAGTTGATCATGAGGTATTGATAAGCATTTACAGAACCTGGTGGGTATTCATGGGACTGCTCTAAATTGGTTCCACTTTTTCTTAGTAGGATGGTCCCAGATGTTACTGATGTCAAGTGCTCATCATCCCCTCAGAACCTTTCCCCCTGCGATCCATTTTGTTGCCCTTCCTGTTCAATATGTATATGAGGCCAGTGGGCAAGATTGTGCAGTGATCTTGTGAGGTTCCATCAGTATGCCAATGACACCTACTCTGTCTCTTCTTCTCTTTTGACCCTAGCATCTCAGTCTTTTCCCAGTGCCTGGTTGCAGTTGGGGACTAGATGGTGATAAAGAAATTGAAACTGAATCCAGACAAAATAGAGGTGATGTTGGTATGTAAGCTGCTAGACTTAGGATTGGGTCACCTATCACTGATGGGGTTCAACCTCCTCTTGTCACTCAAGTCTGCAGCCATGGGATGCTCCTGGATCCTCGGCTGCACTTGGAACTTTAGGTGGCGAACATGACTAGAACCATCTTTCACCAGCTCCATCTGGTGAGAGAGTTGTGAACCTTTCTTTCAGACTTTGATCAGGCCACCATCATCCATTCCTATGTAACCCTCAAGGCTAGACTACTGCAGTGCACTTCACATAGGACTGCCCTTGAAAACTATCTGGAAGATGCAGCTGGTTCAGATCACAGAAGCACATAACTCCAGTCCTCCAGCATCTAAAATGGCTCCCAACAGCTTTCCAGGTACAATTCAAGGTGTTGGTTTTAACCTATAAGTAGGGACCTACCAAATTCACAATTTTGTGTTTTTTGCAGAAATTGCAAATTTGGTCGGTCCTCCATGAAAAATACCAGTCCCCTCAAAAAAACTGTGGGACCATGAAAAAATGGGAAAACAACAGTGAGTTGGGAGGGGTGGGGGAAGAGGGCAGCTGCAAACAGAAAAGGGCAGGAAGCCATGGTATCTTAGAGCATAGGGGGAAGTAGAGGGGGGATGGGGGAAGATAGGCTGAGGGGCCCTGGAAATCCTGCCCCTCCTTAGAGATTGATAGGTGGCCATCTGTCAATCTCTGGGGAGGGGCAGCACTTCCAGGTTCCCTTAGGCAATCAGAGGTGTGAAAATGGCACCTGATGCTACAACAGGACTGCAAAATCCAGAGGCAGCTTCCATGAATCAGGTAGGTCCCTACCTATAAGGTCCTAAGTGGTCTGAGCCCTATATACATAACAGACCACCTTCTCCCTTATGCCCTATTGCAAGCCCTAGGGTCAGCCAAGAGCAGCCTCCTGAAATACCATCAGTACACCAAATCCACTTTGTGAAAAGATGTAGGACGTCATTTTCAGCAGTTGCTCCTTAGCTCTGAGACTCTAGCATCTTTAGGCCTGCTAGCATCCAAGCCTGACTATCTTTTGGAAGCAATATAAGACCTTCCTGTTTGGGTGGGAATTTAGCAAACAAAGCTAGGCCAAGCTATTTTTAGTGGGTCTCTGTTTTAAGTATGATATTCTAGTTCACCTTCTAAGTTGTTCTATTCTCCTACTGTAAGCTGTTCTGAGCTTTTTTTGGAAAGGGCAACATATAAATCACATAAATATACCACTGCAATAGAGGACTCCTACCCCTATTATGTACAAAAAGACAGGGCCGGTCCACAATTTTGGGGGGCCCCCTGAAAGATATAGTTTCGGGGCCGTCTGATCCATCGGCAGAGATGACAGTAGAAGGGTGCAGGGCCTGGGGCAAATCAGTCTGTGTGGGGCCCCCTTTCCTGTGCCACGGCACACTTACACCAGTAAATGACTGTCCTGGCATACCGGATGTGGAGGGAGGGGTGGAGGCCAGAATTTCCGGCTGGAACAGTTAAACAAACATCCAACCCGCTGCACGGGTGGTTGGGCTACATCACAAATGCGGAAGCCACTGCCAAACATGGGAGAGGCCACGGCCTCTCCGCCCAGCTCTGCGGGGCCCCTTGGCTGCAGAGTCCCCTGCGGCTGCAGGTTCCGCAGGATAGGATGGGCTGGCCCTGCAAAGAGAGTCTTGTATCTTTAATGATGCCTGCCCAAGAGGTATGAGCTCTGCTAGTGTAAATAGCGGTCAGTATGTGTGAAGCCACAAGCGGGTCAGACCCAAGGGACCGCTGTGCAGGTTAACATGGCTTCACAGACTGCAGTGAGGGCGAGCAAGGCCCAAGGGATCACAGTGCAGGCAAGGGACCACAATGTGAGTGAGCCAGGCCCAAAGAACAGCAGTGTGGGCAAACCTGGCACCAAGGACCATAGTGACCACAGTATGGGAAAGCCCAGCCCCAGAGACCATAGTGCAGGCAAGACCAGCCCCAGGGACTGCAGTGCAGGAGAGTAAAACCCCAGGGACCACTGTGCAGACAGCAAATATTAGTCACTCCTCTCCCCAACTGTGCTATCAGATAGTTGGAAGAGCAAGCCTAGACCCTCTCCACCAGAGTGCAGTACCATGCCCAAGGTCTACAGCTCAGGGGTGGTCACTATTTGGTGCATTAGTTGGGAAAAGGTCAGCAAAACAATCCCATCTTATGGGAAAGATTGAGGAGCTTATGTCTTGGAGGACAAGGACTCTACAGCCAGAGAAATAGAATCATAGAAAATTAGGGTTGGAAGGAACTTCAGGAGGTCATCTAGACCAACCCTCAGCTCAAAGTAGAACCATCCCCAACTAGATCATCCCAGCCAAGGCTATGCCTAGCCAGGTCTTAAAAAGCTCCAAGGATGGAGATTCCACCACCTCTCTGAGTAACCTGTTACAATATTTTACTACCCTCCCAGTGATAAAATTCTTCCTAATACCTAACCTAAACTTCCCTACCTGCAACTTGAAACCGCTATTCCCTGTTTTATCATCTGACACCTCTTCCCTGTTTTTTCATCTGCCACCACTGAGATCAGTCTAGCAAGATCCTCTTTGGAACCAGCCTTCAGATAGCTGAACGTGGCTATTAAATCCCCTCTCAGTCTTCTCTTCTCTACACTAAATAAGCCCAGTTCCCTCAGCCTCTCCTAAGAAGTCACATACCCCAGCCCCCTCACCATTTTTGTTGCCCTCTGCTGGATTCTCTCCAATTTGTCCACATCCTTTCTGTACTGGGGGGCCCAAAACTTAATACAGTACTCTAGATGTGGCCTCACCAGTGCTGAATAGAGGGGAATAATCACTTCTCTTGCCCTGATGGCAACACTTCTGCCTACGCAGCCCAGTATGCCATTAACCTTCTCAGCAACAAGGGCACACTGTTGGCTCATATTCAGCTTATTGTCTACTGTAACCCCCAGGTCTTTTTCTGCACAGCTGCTGCCCAGCCAGTCAGGCCCAGCATGTACTGGTGCATGGGGTTCTTCTGTCCTAAGTGCAGGACTTCGCAGTTGTCCTTCTTGAACCTCATGAGATTCCTTTTGGCCCAATCCTCCAATCTATCTAGCTCACTCTGAATCTGAGCCCTACCCTCCAGCATATCTACTGCTCCCCCCAGCTTAGTGTCATTGGCACACTTTCTGAGGGTGCAATCTATGGCACCTTCCAGGTCATTAATGAACATAGGGAGGATGGGAGTCACCTCCAAGGAGGATTATTCTGCACTGGTCCGGTCCTGTAGGGAGCAGACCAGGAAAGCCAAGGCTGCAACTGAACTCCAGCTAGCTTTGAGCATCAAGGACAATAAGAAGTCCTTTTTCAGATATGTGGGGAGCCGGAGGAAAAGCAGGGGCAACATTGGACCCCTGCTAAACCAGATGGGGCCCAACTGACAACCGTCAGTTGTCCCAACAGATGGGACAACTGACGCCCAGCAAAAAGCCAACCTATTAAATAGGTACTTTGCGTCAGTCTTTCATCAGTCCCATGGGACGCCCATGCCCGCTACAGGGCCGGGAAGTCCGGGTGAGGGTGATCCCCTGCCCTCCTTTAATGCTGACTTTCTGAAGGAACATCTTGAGAAGCTGGATACCTTCAAGTCAGCTGGCCCTGACAATCTTCACCCCAGGGTACTCAAGGAGCTGGCGAGCATCATAGCCCAGCCTCTAGCACGGATCTTTGAAAACTCTTGGCGCTCTGGTGTAGTGCCCGAAGACTGGAAGAAGGCCAATGTGGTGCCTATCTTCAAGAAAGGGAGAAAAGTGGATCCGGCTAACTATAGGCCCATCAGCCTGACTTCTATCCCGGGGAAGATCTTAGAAAAGTTTATTAAAGAGGCCATCCTTAATGGACTGGCCGACGCCAACATCCTGAGGGATAGCCAGCACGGGTTTGTTGCGGGTAGGTCTTGCTTGACCAATCTCATTTCCTTCTACGACCAGGTGACCTATCACCTGGACAAGGGAGAAGAGATTGATGTCATATATCTTGACTTCAAAAAAGCCTTCGATCTGGTGTCCCATGATCGCCTCTGGGAGAAACTGGCCAATTGTCCCCTTGGGTCCTCCA